>NW_015557201.1:369777-382539 GCF_001515605.1 Sinocyclocheilus anshuiensis | reverse complement strand
GGGTTAAAATGCGTTTTAAACAAAGTTAAGTGGTTTTCATTACCCATTTTACTCTTAGTAATTTAATACATTTCATAATTTAAAAGTTTAGTTCAGAAGTATCATATCGGTATCGGTATCGACGATACTGCCTTGAAAAATATTGGTTTGGTATCGAAAACAAAATAAGTGGTATCGCCCATCCCTACTCAACGCGCTGCAAATAGAAAAAACACCTGCAAATTAAGAAAACAACTTCATCAATTTGACAACACACGCGCTGCAAATACTCACAACACACCCAAACAAAGAAACGCGCTGCAAATACAATTCTTTATTTAGTTGTGGTGTGAGCATTTGCAGTGCGTTTCTTTATTTGTTTGCGTTGTGAGAATTTGCAGCGCGTGTGTTGTCAAACTGATGAAGATGTTTTCTTGATTTGCTGGTGCGTTTTCTATTTGCATGTGTTTTCTGAAGTTGCAGCGCGTTGAGCTCTCTCGGCCACCGTATATTCCTGCATATGTTATTGTTAACATTTTTTGACCTAGTAATGTTTATTGAAATAGTCATAACAAGAAACTTTTGAGTGTTTTGAACACCCACATCTCAAAATTGAAACAAAAAATCGAATTAACAATTAGTTCCCGTATTTTATTAATTCATTTCCACCACGAATTAAGAATTTGTTCCCTCTTTTTAGTAAATCATGGCCACGTTGCATTAATTTGTTCCCTCATTTATTTTTTTATTAGTTCCCTCGTTTTAGTTAAATTGAGGCCACACATTAAGAATTTGTTTCCATGACTTATTAATTAGTTCCCACAACTTCTTAATTCATTCCCTCATTTTAGTAAATCGGGGGCCACATTGTACTAAATAATTCCCTACTTTTTATGAAATCAAAACTTTTTATTACCAATTAGTACAATGTGGCCACGATTTACAAAAACGAAGGAACGAATTTAAAAAATGAGGGAACAAATTCCTAATTCGTGGCCACGATAAATATATTTTGTTCGCATGTTATGTGCGGCTCTCTGTACATGTACACTCATATTCCCTTTGAATCTCTTCCACGCTTTCAATAGGATATGCCCGTATTGTACTGGCTCTGGTATCCTTCTACCTGATGCCCTGCTGCCCGGGTCCAGCAGTGTTTTGTTACCTACTGAGTGCCCTGTTGGATGCCTTCGATGGACACGCAGCTCGCGCTCTTAATCAAGGTAGTGATCTTCAGCTTTGTGTTGTACATTATTCCTCTTTCTGTGCTTTTCTCTCTCTCTATGCTCATCCCTGCCTCTTCCTTAGGTACAAAGTTTGGTGCCATGCTGGACATGTTGACAGACCGTTGTGCCACCATGTGTTTGTTGGTGAACCTGGCACTGCTGTACCCGTCCTACACTTTCTTGTTTCAGCTCAGCATGTGTCTGGACATTGCCAGCCACTGGCTGCACCTGCACAGGTGTGTCCAAACATCAGTTATCCAATAGAATGCTAAGGAATGAGTCCTAAAACCCATCATCCCCAAGTCGATGTGGTTTCAGTGTGAATGAGTTTTTGGTTATATGCTTGAAATAAGGGCTGCATTAAAGGGGTCATATGATCCGATTTAAATTTTTCGTTTCTCTTTGGAGTGTTACAAGCTCTTGGTGCATAAAGAAGATCTGTAAAGTTGCAAAGACTAAAGTCTCAAATCCAAAGAGATATTCTTTATAAAAGTTAAGAGTCAGCCACACCTACCTAAAACGGCTCGTTCTAACACGCCCCCACATATCTACCTCACTATGTGGGAAGATTTGCATAACGCCGCCCAGATGTTCACGCAAAGAAAGAAGGCATAACTTTTATTCTTGCTGTAGTATTGTTGTTGCCGCCGCAGCCATGTCGTGCTGTGTTTCGTTGTGAAAGCGAAACTACTTTGTTTGGTCTTCCAAAAGAGGACGATATCTTTAATGTTTTTGTCTCGTCGCTCCGGCTTGACAGGGCATCACAATATGGTAAGGGCGTAACATTTCCGTCACACGCTTAAGGTATTCGGCCAATCACAACGCACTGGATAGCTGGCCAATCACAGCACACCGCGCTTTTCAGACCGATGAGCTTTGTAAAAATTGACGCGTTTCAGAAAGGCGGGGCATAGAGGAGAAACAATAATGTACAGTATGTGGAAAATAATGTGTTTTTTTTAACCTTAAACCACATAAACACATTTCATTACACCAAATACACAAAATAATGTTCTTTTTAGCAACATCATATGACCCCTTTAAAAAGTATGTTCTATGTAGTATGAATGTAATCTGGATGTACTACATTTATCATGTTGTCATTGTCATATGACCTACTAGCTTCATTTGCATCAATTCATTGCCATTCACAAGTGGGATAGTAAAGTTTCCGTCACAGGTCATCTGGGGACTTTTTGCCTACTTTTTTATGAATACTGTGAATTCTGACATATTATTCTGTTCCCTTCCTTTTTTAGCCTACTATATAGCAGGGAAATATGCAATTGCAGAAGCAGCAAAGGTCTGTGGTTAACACAAGCTCAAGATATTTGTAAGTTTTATTCTATGACATAAAATACATCAGTTAAATTTTTTAAAGCATTTACGTGTCTTGAAAAAGGTAACAAGTGCTAACAAGTGGCTAAATGGGACTAGAGAGGTTGTCGGTGATCATGATGAACAAAACATGTAAGGATCATAAACTTTTGTTGGTTTTCTGCAATAATCCAAAAGACAGTTGTGGAGCGGACCGGAGCTTCCAGGTTGGCCTATAAAAATATGTCATCCCTGCAGCACTCTATAAGAGACATCTGATGTATGCATGCATAAAGTTATAGTTGATTTAAGACCATACTTGGGGGCATTTGGGTCTCTAGAAATCTCTTAATGTTTACAGATTATCACACCCCAAATTGATAAGCATCATCCATCAGAGGCAGATCCTGGCATAGGCTACATAGTCATTTTGCCTAGACTGGCACAGTTCTCTTGTGTGACATGGGACACTACTGCCACCCCTGCACATAGCTCTCAGACGCACACTCCACTTGTCTAATTGCTAATTTGTAGTCTGCTTTTCATTCCAGTGAAATTGCAAAGTTAAATGCTCCCGCATTTCTAATATACATCTACTATATATCGACAAACAATTGCAGTTTATTGCTCCTTTATTGCAGTCATCTGCAAGCTTGTATTCAGATCGGTCTCCATCCAATTATATTTTGTTCTTTTTCGATAATGCATTTCACAGTACGGAAGAAATGATTTGTTGCTATTTCCGTTTCATCGCGGCTTTAAAAAACACTTTTTATTTATTTGTAACCCACAAGCTAGCTAGATTTTCCTTGTAACACTTTATTAAAATCAGTAACTAACACTATTATCTAACTCATGTCAGAATATAAGTTTGTTCATAAACAAAAATCATAAATGTTAATAAATTCTATCTTCTCCACGGACTCCCTGGAGTACGTTCATGGATCTCTACAGGCCCCTAGAATCCAATTTTATTGTATTTAATTTAAGTATCTGTGTTCCCTGCATGTTCTACATAAATCATTGTTAATAATATGAGTTGTTCCTTTTTTCCCATTTCTTTCAGTTCCATGATGAAGGGAGCCACCAGTCACAAGACCATTGACCTCTCTGGCAACCCCATCTTACGGCTGTACTACACATCCAGGGTAACACACTCACTCATGCACATTCCTTCACACAGTCAGGAACTCCCATCAAAAGCTTATTGAGTTGTTCTTAAATCTAGTGAAAAAGTTTTACATGTACTGGCTGTTCTGACATCGGTGTTTTTCCACAGCCGGTGCTGTTTTTCATGTGTATGGGGAACGAGCTGTTCTTCTGTCTGCTGTATGTAATGTACTACATCAAGGAACCCCAGGGTGAGTATCAGCATGCTGTTTTCTCACTGTCTTTATAATGGACCTACTGTGACTGTGATTTTATATTTATAACACTATATTTTGTGTTATATTACCTCGGCAACTGCTGCATGAGTGTTTCTAAAACAACGGCTGAGGCTTTTGGAGCAAATAGGATCATTATATATATATATATATATATATATATATATCTTTCCATTTGCCAGATTTATTCATTGAAGTAGTACTGAATTCATAAGGATGCACTATAGCAATGCTATAATACAAATTATATTTTACATTTTTTTCTACCCAGTGTGGCTACAATGGCTGCTGGGAGTTTGCAGCGTGGTCTGTGTGCTGAAGTCTGGCATTAGTCTCCTCCACCTCATCACCGCCTCCCGTAACATGGCTGCTATCGATGTGGCTGACCGTGAGAGAGAGCGGAGCAAAGCACAATGAGACATGAGAGTATGCAGAAACCAAGAAAAATGAGACAAAGGCTGTGCAAAAGAGATGAGCAGAAAAAAGAGTGATGAGATCGCTGGCCAGTATAAATGAGGATGAGATAATGGAAATCAATTATGGGACCACACAAAGCCTCAGTGAGCATTTATATTTATTTGAATATAGATTATCAATGCTATAATGCCAGGGCAAATTCCTTACGAGTTTTACCCATATTCCTGTAGTTGTGCTTTTCATTGCTGTTGATGGAACTAGTAGTTGCACAATGAGTGTACCATGTTTATGTCATCTTTGGGGTGTCATCATATTCATTTTTATGTTTGAGGGTTAATTTATTAGTTAATGGAATAATCATGTATCATTTAAATGGAATTTAGAATAGCTCTGCTATTTAAAACCAACATTTCCACACATGCACACACACACACACACACACACAGACAGGCACATTCCACGCTTCAGCTGAAAGCCACTTGAGTATTACTGTATTTGGCCATTGTTTTATCATTAGTTGTGGTATTTAATTATTTTGAACTGTCTGTATGAGCCTGTCTATAACTGTTTTATTACACTCACTGTTGTTTTTGTTGCAGGTATATCAAAGAATGTTTATCTGTTTGAATATTAGTTTGAAGAGTGTGAAGCCATTATTATATTAAGCAAGTGGCTCAGGCATCATTTTCGTCCATAGCCTCCTGAATGTATTATTGGGTTGTGGTAGAGGGGTAGACGTACTGTTTGCTGTCTAAAGTTTTACAGCTGTTGTTATAAATGATCTGAAATATATGAGAGTTATATGATTGGAGAAAAGTAATTTTGTACTGTAACTGATGATTTGACAATAAAGATATCCTGACAACAAGATGCAGCTGTTTATTTATCAAATTCTAACAGCCCTGCAGCTGTTACTGATGATATATTACCATCAGCCCAGCAAACACAAAACGTTCTCCTTGTTAGGTTCTCCCTTTGGGAAGCAATTTATATATATATATATATATGGAAGTCGTGGCCTAATGGTTAGAGAGTCGGACTCGTAACCCAAAAGGTTGTGGGTTCGAGTCTCGTACCGGCAGGGATTGTAGGTGGGGGGAGTGAATGTACAGTGCTCTCTTCCACCTTCAATACCACGACTGAGGTGCCCTTGAGCAAGGCACCGAACCCCCAACTGCTCCCCGGGCGCCACAGCATAAATGGCTGCCCACTGCTCCGGGTGTGTGTTCACGGTGTGCGTGTGTTCACTGCTGTGTGTGTGCACTTTGGATGGGATAAATGCAGAGCACTAATTCCGAGTATGGGTCACCATACTTGGCCACATGTCACGTCACTTTCACTATATATATATATATATATTTTTTTTTTTTTCAAGAACATTTAATTTAATGCTCATATTGTGTGAGATAATGTTTTGGTTCATTTGAATGCCTAATTAAACAATTAATGAAAAGACGGTCTTATGCTGCTGGTGTAATGTAGAGAAGTTAAGTGAACGTTAAAGCAACGTTCTCTGAACCATCACGCACAACCTAAAACAAACGTTCTATTTCCTTTAAAAGTGCATGAGTGTTCTGTTCTGTTCTGGGAACGGTTTGCGAGGATCAAAAAGGAACGTACTGTCTGGGAGCTCATAAAATTGTTAGTTGGGCGTGAGTCTGATATGTGTGTTTAATCCCATTGGGCGCGTACAATTATTATCGGCAGTGATCTGGAGCCGCTTATTGTTTACCGCAGCTGCGTCTGCGTGCGTCTTTACCTTTAAGGACCTGCGACATTTTTCCCCCATACGAACATCCAGTTGTCTACCGCCGAGAATCTCTTGTGCTGTAGAGCTGGATTTTAGAGAAGAACGCGCGGATGGTTTCTTTTAACTGATCTCGACGTTTATGCTGTAATTTGCGTCGGCCGAACTCGAGCGCCGGAGGGGCGCGAGAGGACGACACCGCGCTCGAGAACATCGCGTGGAGGAGGGGACGAAGACACGGAGGGGGTGTTCACTCAAAATATACTATCCCTTTAAAACAAGGGGGACACGGCGGTGGGGGAGAGATAGCGGGGCAGAGAAGACGGGATAAAAAAAGAAAAGGAAGAAAGAGCGAGGGTGGGAGGGTGAGAGTATTACAGGGAAAAAAAGGAAAAAATGTCATCCTCCGTGGGGGAGCCGTGGACGACGACCGGTGAAGCGCTCGCCAGACACGAATGAGATTTAACGCAACGCCGAGGCTCGCGCAGATGCCGCTCGGGGCCTGGATGAAGAATCTTACAATAAAATTGATGGCATTTTTATTTTTAACCACGCTGTGCGACCGCTGAGAGCAAATTAAACATTAAACTGCCATTTTAATTAGGTTATTTCTGCATGAATTATCACACAGCGGTCTAATTAATAAGAAAACATTACATGCAGAAATTAATTTTAGATTATATTTTTAAGCATGATAGGCCACTGTTATGTGACAATGCGGCGTTAATAACATACTGTGACTGACAACTCATTTCTTATTTTTTACTGTTTAGAAATAAGGTAAATATATATTTATCAGTGTCGGTGTAATATGCATTCTTTCACTTTTTAAATTTCACTAACATGTCATTTTATATTTGTTTGATTTACAGTTTAATAAATACATTTGATAGAATAGTGGAAGGAGACGTTCTTTCGAATAGTTTATTTCAAACAGCGTCTCTACTGTTCTACATTTCATGATGGATGCAGCTTGGAGCAATTTCCTCTTTCAGGTAAGAAAATGCTTATGCGTACTAATGCTGATAGCTCTTTTGTTATTTGATTTAAATTCATGTCATAATCGCTAGCATTTGTCCATAATGGAACCGGTGTACTTTCATTCATAAGTTAAGGCAAAAGAATGTTTAAAATCTGTGATTTTGCCCCTTTCACGACAGACTCCGCCTTCACAGTCCCAAACTGACGCGACCCTCCAATCAGATCTTCTACCGGAGCTCACGGATACCGCCCAGGACCCGCCCCCTGAGCACATAGCCCCGCCCCCATCCACGGTGGACACAGCGGCGCTGAGCGAGGAGCCCCTACCGGGTGAGGGAGGGGCAAAACAGGAGGGTGGGAAGGGAGTTCACTGGGGACTGGAGAGAGAACCGAGGTTAGGCTGTTTGTAGTTGTGGCATTGGTGGCTGGAGAGCGATGTAAATGAGTGAAGATGTTAATGAGCCAGTTATTTGCATAAAGTTGGAATATCATTTAGGAAGCCTGCATGTTTTCTCTCTTCTATTGTTGCCTTCAAATCAAGTTGGAAAGATCATATTTACAAGATGAGCACATGAACGATCACAGTGTTGAAATATTGTCAGTTCAGGGTTCCAGAAGTGAAAATGTGATTAATTTTCTCTATCCACCTTTTTCTTTAACGCGGAAGTAAGCCTGTGGGTGAGACTTCCGGTTCATTAGCAGCCACTATAGGTAAATAACGAGGAGAATAACGACGTGCAGTAAACGGTAAAACTGTTTGCACTACAAACCAGTGTGTTCATAATTAAGATAATACATTCAAATAATATGATAAGACACACCGCTTCCGGTTCATTAGCCGCTGCGGGGAAATAACGAGAAGAATAACAACGTGCAGTAAACTGATAACGCTACAAACCAGTGTGTTTATAATTAAGATAATACATTAAAATAATATGATAAGACACACCAACTTTCAATATCAAGCAGTAAAACTAATTGTTTTGTTCAGCTAAAAATAGCTGGACGGAATGGATGCAGATGAGACCGGAAGCCAGACCCATAGAATTTACAAATGGCCGCACCCATTTTTACGACAAGAAAAAGATGGATAAACTAATGTATTTTAATGATCCTGCCTATTTGTCAGAAAACAACACTACCCACAATAACTGAAGAGAGATTCACCATTCAGAGAAGTTGCTGTTACCATGGAAACAGAAAGTGGGTTAATGAACCAGTGTTGTTATAGTTAACTAAAACTATTAAAAACTGATCATTAAAACAAAGCTGAAATCAAATAAATTATAACAATGTGATGGAAATCTTAAAATTAAAAACCTGGGGAAAAAAATGGAAAAGTTGCCTTGGCATCTAACTAAAATAAGTTTAAGTTGAATTATAATATTTATACATGTAAATATTTATATCAATTTAAAATGAGGTGCTGCTTGGGATGAGTAGTTCATTGAGTAGTTCATCACAGACATACACAGTCTAATACCATCCTCTTTTTTTCTCCAACCTTTCAAAACCTTTGTACTTAAAATCAAAGGCTTTTATGATGTGATTCATGTTGGAACTGCTTAGAGGTCTAAACTAAAGAATCTTTTTCAAATCCCTAGGGTAAAAATACTTCCGGAACCAATGCATATTGGCCCTTTTTATGCATTTCATGTAGTCCTGATGAAAAATAGCAATAAAACATGCTAGAAAGTTCTCTAATGGTAAGAGAATGAAAAAAAAAAACACAGATAAAGCATCAATTGCATAGCTAATGTGCATTTTTTGCACATTATTGTGATGCAATAGTGCTAAAAAGGTTCCTGTTTTTGCTAGTAAGTGGAAAAAAGAGAAAGAAACATGACATTTCCCATGTGATTTCACATCTCATCGTAATTACTGCTTTCAAGCATTTAAGTAGAAACTTTCTAGAATTATTTGAATACAGCATAGTGTGTTTCTCAAGTCTAGGTGTTTGTTTGCGACAAATAGCGTACACCTGTATATGAACACTTACAGTGTCCTCTAACCATCTCTCTCTCTTTTTCTCTTTCCCAGTGAAGCCAGTCACTCGACCAGTCCGACCTGCACACATCTGCTCCATATGTAATAAGCAGTTTAAGAACAGTTACAACCTGCGGCGTCACCAGTCTGTCCACACTGGAGTGAAGATGAAGGACAGAGCCGCTAGAGAGAAAATAGACGGAGGAAAGGCTGGAGCAGGAGTGGAGAGGCAGACCATCCCCCTTTCTCTCCTCCAGCTGTCTATACCTGCCTCCATACCCACAACAGTCGACCCCATGGCCCAGCCTTCCCCAATCAGCAATCAGCAGCTAGAGACGGTGGCTGTCTCTATCGCCCCAGCAACGATCGCCATGACAATGAACCAGCCCCTCCCTACTGCAGTGGTGGTTACTGGGACAATGGTTCAGGTCGGGTTGGTTTGTGTCTTTGGTTAATACTTTGCATACCTTTGCAGCACTTCCCTTGTTCTTGCGTTGACTTTTCTACTAATGCCTTTTATCTCATATTTACTTTCTTTGTCATTTTGAACTCACTTTGAGGCACTTTTCATAAATAGGGTTCAAAATAGGGCTTTAAATTAAACAAACAAAAGATTTGTGTGTGTGGATATATATATACAAACATACACACAAATGTCCATTTGAAAGGAGGTGCCCATTAAAAAAAGGTTGATTGTCAACCGCATTTTTTTTTTTTGCAAATTGTTTTAATTTGAGACTAATCTAATTACAGTTTAAAACCTTGATCTATTTTATCTTTATTTTTTAGCAATAAACAGTTAATAAACAATTAAATGTAATATTTAAAATATATGTTTCTGTAAATCCATCATAGGAATACATATATAGATTATTTTATTTTTTATATATTTCTTTTAAAATTATTATAAAATAATAATAATAAAAGCACTGCCATATTGGTTAAAAGGGTTGCAGATTTAAATAATGCTAGCTAGCTGGTTTGGAATAAATGATTTGTGATTATTGATATTTCCTAAAAATATTGTGTGGTAATTTTTTCATACAGTTGCTAAAGGCTGCAATACACAATATGACTTTTGCCCAGATTGTTTTCCCAGATTTACAGTCTGAAGCAGTCAGCACTAGTTGGCATAATTCAGAGCTGGTCTGCAGAATTTGGGCAGTAGGAGTTTTCACAGAAAGTCGTGTATGATATGATGGGCACAAACTCCAATTTTTAATCTTCAGACTTTGATTCCATCCAGTTGGAGAATATCAAACATGTTTGATATTTTGAGCCATTTTTAGAACACATTGTTTCAATTTGTAATGTAATCTCCTAGCAACGAGGTGCATGTTTCTCTGAGTTTGTGTTTGTAATGACTTGAATATCTGGTAGGGTGAGATCCTTAGCTATTGCCTATTGTTTTAAAATCTGTTCAGATCTTAAAAACTATACCAGTGTGTATGCCAGCCTTTACGGTTAAATGATATGTGACGTGAGATTCTCAGTGATTTTAAAATAGTAATGGGACACCAGATTGTACGCTATTTATGGAAAGTGTCATTTACCATCATTTCCTGATTATTTCTATGAGACATGCCTGCTGTCCCATAATGAACTCAAATAGTTAGATTCGGTTTCAAACCGTACAATTCCCAAGACTCTGCAAAAATCAGGCTAACGGTTGTGTAACATGGTCTCATACCTGCTCTCGCCTCATTTGTTGAACACTTACAGTCAGTTGGTTAGTAGGTCAGCAAACAATGAACATGTTTTACCCAGAAGACACAGAAAGAGTTGCTGTGTTTGTGGCTCTGACCACGAAAAAACTGTTCAAGGTCATAAAATCTGAAATTCTGTTGTATTGTTTTTCAGGCTGCACCAAATACCAACATCAATGATAACCTAAGTAATCCCACCCCGATCCAAATATCTATCCCAATAGCAAACCCATTACCCATCAATCCAACTCCCAATCCTAATCCCAACCCCAACCCTAACCCCAATCCAGTCAGGAAGAACCATGCTTGTGAGGCATGCGGGAAGGCGTTCAGGGACGTGTACCATCTTAACCGGCATCGGTTGTCCCATTCGGACGAGAAGCCGTACTCCTGTCCAATCTGCCAGCAGCGGTTTAAGAGAAAGGATCGGATGAGTTATCATGTGCGGTCACACCAGGGAGGAGTGGAGAAACCATATGTGTGTCCGCACTGCGCCAAGGGCTTCTCACGGTAAGAAATAGCCTTTTGCACACCTGTACACACCAAAAAAAAAAAAAAACTAGTTGCATAAACATACTTTATCCATGAGTGTGCTGAGATTATGAGGACATGAATTTTTAATGATTTCTATAAACACATGCACGCTTGGTATAAACCAGAACAAACTGTTTATCAGGCCAATTCACAGCAGGTTTCAACAGTGAGCATTATACTGTAGTTCTGACAGTGATGGAGGACTGAATGTTGTCATTTTACTGAAAGCTATTGAGAGAGATGCCCTAATTACTAATTTGAGACTGAAAATGGGTTAGATGAGGAATAAGTGACCTTCTGTCTGTATTTATCTATCTATGTCATATATTTAGACACATCTACATCCATATGCAGTCCAGTCAAGCTAGTAGTAAAAAAATATTTTTGGGCTCATGAGGCCCTGAGGTAATAATAAAAAAAATAAATAAATTTAGCTGCATATTTTGATATGCATTAAATTTATCAAAAGTGACAGTAAAGATATTTACAACATTACAATATACAGTATATATATGTGTATATATATATATATATATATATATATACTGTATATATTAACAACTGCACCACCCATGTCCTGTTGTTTTAAAGGAGCCCTGATGCTACAGACAGAGGCAGATCTCTGTTGACTCTCCTCTAGTTCACATAGAGATGGTGTGCAGCAAAAACACAAATGCACAATGGCCCCTGCTAATCATTGTGATTTTGTACGTATTGTATTCGTTGGTTGAGCCCTCTCTCTGTCTCCTCCAGGCCTGACCATCTTAACAGTCATGTGCGACAGGTGCACTCCACAGAAAGACCCTTCAAATGCCCGGTAATCATACTGTTCTAGTCTCTCTCTCTCCTCTACCCACTTTTCTTTCTCATACTATTTATCATTGATGTTAGTTTTTCCTGCATGCTCTGTGTGATTTGACGTGTCATTGATTGCCATTGGAAATAATTTGACCTTGTCCCTCAGAATTTAAAAACAAAAGCTCAAATATAAAACATTTTTGCTGAATGTAAATGCATGTAAATGCTTTAAAGACCACAAAAAAGCCAACTTGTAGTATTTTTTACTCTCAATCCATTTTTAGTAGCTTTGTGGCCATCTGCTAGAAATGTTACTTTAGCAAATATACATGCTTAAAAATTGCAGTCTTTCTTGGAAAAAAGACCAACAATTTTGAATATTAATGCTTTTACTATAGTATATACTGTATACTACTGCTCAAAAGTTTGGGGTAAGAAAGATGTTTTAAAGGGGTCATATGACGTTGCTAAAAAGAACATTATTTGGTGTAATGCAATGTGTTTAAGGTTTAAAAAAACATTATTTTCCACATACTGTACATTATTGTGTCTCCTCTATGCCCCGCCTTTCTGAAATGCGTCGATTTTTACAAAGCTCATCAGTCTGATCAGTGTGCTCTGATTGGCCAGCTATCCAGTGCGTTGTGATTGGCCGAATACCTCAAGCGTGTGACGGAAATATTACG
>NW_015557201.1:361160-369404 GCF_001515605.1 Sinocyclocheilus anshuiensis | reverse complement strand
GTATTTCCTCAGCAACCAGCACGGATCAGCTCCAGGCATGACGAAGTGATATCGTCCTCTTTTGGAAGGCCAAACAAAGTAGTTTCGCTTTCACAACGAAACACACAGCGTCTCCACAACATGGCGGAGAATCAAAGTTGCGCCTTCTTTCTTTGCGTGAACATTTGGGCGCTGTTATGCAAATCTTCCCACATAGTGAGGTAGATATGTGGGGGCGTATTAGAACGAGCCGTTTTAGGTAGGCGTGGTTGACTCTTAACTTTTATAAAGAATACCTCTTTGGATTTGAGACTTTAGTCTTTGCAAATTTACAGATCTTCTTTATGCACCAAGAGCTTGTAACACTCCAAAGAGAAAGGAAAAATTGTAATCGCATCATATGACCCCTTTAAGAAGAAATTAGTTTTAATGCATTTTTAATTGAAATCATTTTAATTACTTTTTGTTTTTTTTTTTACTTTAATTCAGCATGGATACATTACCTTCCTATTCATCACAGAATAATAATAAATCTTTTTTGAGCATCAAATCAGCACATTAGAATGATTTCTGAAGGATCATGTGACACTGAAGACTGGAGTAATGATGCTGAAAATTCAGCTTTGCCATTGTAGGAATAAATTAAATTTTCAAATATATTAAAATAAACCGTTATTTTAAATAGTAATAATATTTCACAGTCTTACTATTTTACTGTATTTTTAAGCAATAAATGCCACCTTTTTAAGCATAAGAAACTTCTTTCAAAAACTATAAAAAAATCTTACCAAGAGCTTTGAACGTTAGCCTGTTTGCCTTTGTCTTTACACAGCCATATATGAATATTATTTTCTATGATAATAAACAGCATAATACTACATTTAATAATTAGAATATAGTGCTAATTATTCTTTTAAATCATCCTGCATTGTGTTTTTGGCTCTTTGCTAAAACTTTATTACGCATTCTTTCATGTGCTTTTCTGATCATATGTGTGATGATGTACGTGTATGTGGGCTGCAGCCATATGTGTCTGGCAGTGTGTGAGACGAGGATGAGTCATGATGTGAGAGATGAAGGCAGATCGGGATAGAGCTGGAATACCAAAGAGAATGAAGAATGTGTTTGATGAACAGTGTTGTTTGTTTGTGTAGACATGCGAATCCGCATTCGCTACTAAAGACCGGTTACGAGCTCATATGATCAGACACGAGGACAAAGTTCCCTGCCACATCTGTGGCAAACTTCTCTCTCCTGCTTACATCACAGATCACATGAGGGTGCACAACCAATCACAGCATCACGTCTGTCACCTCTGCAACCGCAGTGAGTATCATTGATCATTTCCTTTGGGGTTTGAAAAGCGTAGCTATTCCTTTAATATTCTAATACCCTTTTTTTAAATGTCTTTATTAAAACACTTGAGAATATGAATGAATCGTAAATGTGTATGTTTATACACTACTATTTAAACGTTTGAGGTTGAATAAAAGTAATGTTTTTGAAAGAAGTCTCTTGTGCTCACTAAGGCTGCATTTATTTTATCAGTTTAACAGTAAGAATGGTAATATTGTGAAATATTATTACAATTTAAAATGACTAAATATAAATTCAATGACTGCTTTGACAAATTTAGTAAATAATTTGTTGGAATTCTTTTGATCAAACTGATCATTTTAGTGAGTCTCTTTAAATGACTAAATAAGAAAAATGAGAATTGGATTATTCTGATTATGCTGTATGTTTTTGCATGCAGCCAGTGACATCTCAGAAAAGACATGTTGACTATTCATTTTCTTTGCATTATTTCAGGCTTTTTACGTTCTGTTAATTAATCATTTAATATATGTGACCCTGGAGCACAAAACCAGTCTTAAGTCGCTGGGGGATATTTGTAGCAGTAGCCAAAAATACATTGTATGGGTCAAAATTATAGATTTTTCTTTTATGCCAAAAATCATTAGGATATTAAGTAAAGATCATGTTCCATGAAGATATTTTGTAAATGTCCTACTGTAAATATATTAAACCTTAATTTTTGATTAGTAATATGCATTGCTAAGATCTTCATTTGGACAACTTTAAAGGCGATTTTCTCAATATTTTGATTTTTTGCACAATCAGATTCCAGATTTTCAAATAGCTGTATCTCTGCCAAATATCGTCCTAACAAACCATACATCAATGGAAAGCTTATTTATTCAGCTTTCAGATAATGTATAAATCTCAATTTCGAAAAATTGACCCTTATGACTGGTTTTGTGGTCCAGGGTCACATATGATATCTTCAACCATGGCTCTTTAGACTGAGCACCATCACTGAATAAAGGTGAAAGAAATATTGCTATGAATTACCTTAATTCCATTTACAAACAGATTATTCTAATAAGCTGATTCTTTTTTTTAGTGAATCAAAAACATACTGTGCAACCACTGTAGTCCCAAATGACTTTTAAAAATAATTTTAAAAGACTCACAAACTCAATACTCCATCATGGGATTTTAAACAAAGTTGACCTGCAAATTTTGGGACCTGGTGCTAAGTTTTAAATTTACCAAGTTAGAAGTTTCCAAGTAATTTACAGCACTAAGAAAGTGACAAGAGAAAACAATTACAATTTTCATAAAAATCATTCTTTTTCCTCATAGGTTTCACCACACTGACATACCTGCGTGTCCATGCCCAGAAGCATCATGGGCAAGAGTGGAAGGAGAGTGGGGTCGGCCGTGGCTCAGGCCCAGGTGGGGTGCTGTTATGCCAGTTGTGTGGGGTACACTGTAAGACACCCACACAGCTTCAGGGTCACATGGCCACGCACGCCAACCAGACGGACCCCAGTGTTTCTTGCCCCATCAGCAGCAGCACTAGTTCAGTGGCGACAGTGGGCATAGCCACTCCTGTTTCCAGCCCTCCAGTCACAGTTGGGCTGCTGGTGACTGACTGTTCCAGCATTGCTCCTCAGAGCCACAGCTAGCCAACAGCACACCATGAGGAGGGAGGGCGGCATGGAAGAATCGGGGGTTAATGGGTGGGAGAGGAGAAAAATCTAAGAGGATGGGCCCAACCTGGGCAGGTGAGCAAAGAAGCAGGACAATATATTGGATATTCACAACTAGGGCTGCACGATAAATCGCATGCGATATTTAATGCTTGCGCAGCTCGTCGGTGAACAACGGCTCTGTGTAGTTAATGCTGCTCAATGTGAAAGCCCAGGTGATGGAGATTTACCGCTGATTACAGAACCGGCTTTACTCATAAGATGCGCTTTAAATATCGCATGCGATTTATCGTGCAGCCCTATTCACAACATATTTACAATGATTTTGCTGCCACAGAATTGAATGTCACTGAATTTTAATGCCATTTTAATTTGGCCATCAACTGGCTTAATTTAATTTCTGTGAATTTCTTCAGTTGCTTGGAGTTTAAGATTTTTGAATGTTTTTGAAAGAATTCTCTTATGTTAACTAAGATGCATTTATTTGAACAAAAATACAGTAAAAACAGTAACATTGTGAAATATTACTACAATTAAAAATACTTTTTTATTTTAATATACTTTAAAATGTAATTTATTCTTATGATGTTTGTTGTTATTATCAATGTTGAAAATAGTTGTGCTGCTTAATATTTTTGTGGAATCCGTGATACATTATTTATTTCAGGATTCTTTGGTGATTTGAAAGTTCAAAAGAACTGCATTTATTTGGAATAGAAGTCTTTTGTAAGATTATTATTGTCTTTACTGTCACTTTTGATCAATTTAATGCATCCTTGCAGAATAAAAGTATTCATTCCTTTCAGGAAAAAATAAATAAATAAATGGTAGAGCACCTTAAAATGTTTTAAGAAAAAATATATTGAAATATGTGGTATAGGTAAATATTACTGCTCGATCTGTGTTTTATTTTACCATTTCATTTAAATGAAAATTGTTTTAAAAAATAATTTTTTGTATCTTTCATTGAGAAACATGCTCTTGATTTCTTAACAGTATTTCACTTTTTACGTTCACTATTCTAAATCTACTTGATAACAATGTTCATGGTTAAAAAAAAACACCTTTTAAACAAATATGTAAAACACGTGTTAAAGGAACACACCACTATTTTTGAAAATAGGCTCATTTTCCAACTCCCCTAGAGTTAAACAGCTGAGTTTTACCATTTTCGAATCCATTCGGCCTATCTCCGGGTCTGGCGGTAGCACTTTTAGCTTAGCTTAGCATAGATCATTGAATCTGATTAGACCGTTAGCATCTCGCTCAAAAATGACCAAAGAGTTTCTATATTTTTCCTATTTAAAACTTGACTCTTCTGTAGTTACATCGTGTACTAAGACCGATGTAATAATCAAGGAACTTTGCTGCTGTACCATGGGTGCAGCAGGCGCAATGATATTACGCAGTGCCTGAAAATAGTCCCAGCTAGGTAACTTCCAACAAGCCTATTTTCAGGCGCTGCGTAATATCATTGAGTCTGCTGCACCCATGGTACGGCAGCAAAGTTCCTTGATTATTACGCCAGAATGAGAGTATAGTTCCTAGCCATATCGGCCTACAAAATCGCAACTTTTCATTTTCCGTCGGTCTTAGTACACGATGCAACTACAGAAGAGTCAAGTTTTAAATAGGAAAAATATAGAAACTCTTTGGTCATTTTTGAGCGAGATGCTAACGGTCTAATCAGATTCAATTATCTATGCTAAGCTAAGCTAAAAGTGCTACCACCAGACCCGAAGATCGGCTGAATGGATTAGAAAACGGCAAAACTCAACGGTTTAACTCTAGGGGAGTTGGAAAAAGAGCCTATTTTCAAAAATAGTGGAGTGTTCCTTTAAGCCACTGTAGAGCAAATACATAAATGTTCAGATATTTATTTATTTATTGGTCTTTTTATCAACATTACCCAGTCCTATTATTAAGTAATAATATCTTTTTGTAATAGTATTGTCCATCTTCTAGATGCAATTTGTTTATTAATGGGTGTGTATGCAAAATAACATTACCAAACCAAACAATGTTTTCTCACTCCAGGCTGCCATGGAAATGCCAACTCAAAGATTGCCATGGAAACCTACCCGTTACCCCACCCCTCTCATCCACCTCAAATCTTGCCGGGACTGAGCAAGAACTGAATGACTCTCCTCAAAATAAGTGTGACTTTTGAATGAACTCAAGAAACATCACCGTTTCATACTCACATATTTTCTGTGCAGGCAGAGCAGCAAGTCTCACTGGATTCCTTTTCCCTCGTACGCTTTGATCTGGTCTGATGGATACAGACTGAAAGGGTTTAGAAGAAGAGTCTAGGAAGGTCTGATGGACGACTGGTTTGGGTGTCAGTACATTTCCTCACAGAGTCCCATTGGAGAGATCACTGGTTTTAAATGTAGGCTGTTACTAAGTGCTGTCCCAGTTCATTATTTTTTAAAAATCCAGTGTTGAGGAATGTAGAACACTGAGAGGAATTGACACATTATGCCTCCCAACCTTTCTTTGTAAAACAATGGCTCATATCTACATGATCTTGAAGTCCAGAAGAGATGCATTTTATAAATGAATTTACTCTGTTGTAAGAGATCAGTCCATCATAAATGATCTTGACATAAATGACGCCTCCACAGAACATGAACATTTGAGGGGATGAAATGTACCATTTCCACTCATTCCCTGCGAAGGATTGTAAAAGAGTTTAAACATGGTCACAAGGACAAAATATTTATATTTGTAATGTATGTAGTATACATAAGTACTAAAAAAGCATCTACTGTTCAATGCCTCCTTTGATATTTTTCTCATCTTGATCTTTTTTTTTTAAACTAGAGACGTTAAACAGATGTAATAATGTTGACTATGTTGCATAAGATCTGTAACCTATGTTTCCAGTTCTGTTTGTGTTGATGCTTGTTTAACGCCAATATGTGTTGGTGTCGCTTTGCTCTTATCCTAAATAATCTCTGTATTATGAACATGCACCTTGCTTTATTGGGATATCATGTGTATGTGAAATTACCTGGTGCTTTTCTGCAATTGATACACACAGTTGCTATAGTGTTAGAAATTGAAAAGTGATTCTTTTGAAAGAGAATGGGATGACACTTTTCTGTGAATATAGTACATAATGGTGTAACATTACATATTTCACAAATCCTACATTTTTTTTATTAAAATAAATATTTAAAAAATGTTTTTTTTTTATCTTAAGTGTATTTAACTATTAAATGTGTTACATACAAAACGATATGACATTAACATAGCATGTTTAAAACACATCAAATGCCTGTCCCACTTCAGAGGTCTTGACCTTTCAGACTAGCAATATCATAGGTCATATTTCTGATACATAGCTTCAGTTTTTAGTTTTATGGTGGTTTATTGGCATGACAAATATTTTTACAATTGTAGCATTGTTGTGCAAAACAATGAAATACAATAAAGCCTAAGCTTTTGCCTAATTGGTGGAGATATTAATAAATATGATATATAAAATAATATTTATATAATATATATTATATAATATAGTAATATTTATATAATCACTTTCATGGACTTTTACCTTAACTGTTCCCTGCTAGTGGAATGACCTGCCCAACTCGATCCGAGCAGTTCTTTAGCCATCTTCAAGAAACAGCTGAAGACATGTCTCACCTGGCCCTCTATCACTACACTCTAAAAAATGCTGGGTTAAATACAACCCAGTGCTGGGTAAAATAGGGACAAACCCAGCAATTGGGCTGTTTTGACCCAGCGGTTGGGTTAAATGTTTAACCCAGCCTTCTGGGTAGTAACCCAACCGCTGGGTCAAAACAACCCAATTGCTGGGTTTGTCCCTATTTTACCCAGCACTGGGTTGTATTTAACCCAGCATTTTTTAGAGTGTAGCACTCGCTATTCTATTTCTATTCTATCTACTTGTTTTCATTTTATTTTATTTTTTTAAAACCCTTGCTATGTGTACTTGTCACAGCACTTACATAATATTGCTCTTTTGTTGGTTTGATTGCTTCTATTCTCATTGTAAGTCGCTTTGGATAAAAGCGTCTGCTAAGACGCTGAATGTAAATGTACATATTAGGGTTTTAAGAATAAATATTAAGAAATTGCATAGAACTGTTATGCAATTTACTGTAAAAAAAAAAAACATTTTTTAAATAATTTTTAATTTATAAAATTATAATGAGAAATGAGACCTTATTGCACCCCCACCGCCTTTTAACAACAAAAAAAACCTTAATTTGTAAAAGTTTCAGGTTCTGTAGTTGATTTGTACCCTATTCCTGTAACGCACCGTGCGTGTATTATTAGCACAAGACAGTGAGCGGTTAAACCGTGTCTCTCGCATTGTTTACACCGGTGGTCCTCCCCTCCCCCACACACTCATCCCTCTTTCTTTCTTTCTTTCACTCCATCCCCCTCTTTCAACTCCTCCTTCTCCCTCACTACCGCTACTTCCAACAGCTGATTTCCAGACCAGAGAGAGAGGAACACAGCGAGACAGCTCAGGTTCGGAATCGGCTGCAGGAGAAAGGATTCAAAGCGAGTAGGAATGCAGGGAGAGCGCTGCGATCCGCCAGCATCCGTCATGAAGATCTGAGCTCCGCCGCCGCTGCCATCAGCTCCGAGAGGTTAGCCGCTGTGCTAAAGCTAACTTTACAAACATCTGTAGCCATCAAACCTACATTATCGGCCCTTGTCAGGAGTTACAGCTCACGTTTCATTGGCTATGTGCATTAGGTTGGATTCTATTCACTTTGTTATTATTTTCGCTCTGAAATGGATCATTTGTGCATATAAACATCATATATAGGTCACGGAGCAGATTAATTCGCTAGCTAGCCGGAGGTAACAGCTGGTGAGGTCGCGTAAGCTACGTTATTATTGAGTTAACTGGCTTGAAATTCTATAAAACTAAACAAAAAATGTAGAAGATTGAGATATATGTAGGCAGACCTCTGTGGTATGTGGAAGGGCTTATAGCAGCTTAAATATTAGCCTTGTAACGAGTTGTCATTGTAGGGTAGCTTGTTAGCTTGGATATATATATATAGAGAGAGAGGAAAGAGCAGCTTGCGAACAAAGATGAGGAACAAGACTGATGTGAAACTTTCCAGACGTGTTGCAAGCACATGTTTTTTTGCTGGCTGTTCTCACTGATATTCCAGATAAATGTGCTGTCTGACCACCGACCGAGAACATGATAAAAGTAACTGTTACATCAACCTTTTGGTGCTTTTCCACTGCATGGTACGGCTCGGTACGGTTC
>NW_015557201.1:341197-359608 GCF_001515605.1 Sinocyclocheilus anshuiensis | reverse complement strand
ATAAGCCCGCCCACTCTAAAGCGATACTAAACTGCAGTGGAAACGCAAACCGAGCCGAACCGAACCGTGCCGTACCGTACCGTACTGAGCCGTACCGAGCCGAGTCATACCACGCAGTGGAAAAGCGCCATTAGGCATGCATTTGGTCTAGTAATGTTTCTGAGGGAGCTGCATTGTTGTAATGCGGCTGCAGGAACTGAACATGGGCTCAACAACTTATTTGTATTTCCTAATATGTACCTATATGTTTAGGTTCAATACTTCGTTTATTGTTCCTTTTATAGTTGTAACCTAATTCTTTTTGTACTCGTTAACTGTTGAGGAAGTCTTCACCTTAACAAATTACTGTAGTGCCATCACGACTGTTCAAACATTGTCGAAACATTTACATAGTTCCATTTAATACGTACATTTAAACGTATATTATATAAAATGTCAATTAACGTTTACAGTGACCAAGAATGTTAAGCCCCCAAAATGACAAAAGCTGTTTCTAAGCTATATTCCAAGTCTTTTGAAGTCATATGATAACTTTGTGAGGAGCAAGTAAAAATAAAAGGCATAATTCACTGGAAACTGTGGAGCAGATTTTGAATGTCATTTTACATCCCACATATTCAGATTTGAAGTTATGACACGCATGAGAACCTACATTGCAAAGTGTGGATTGGCATTTAAATGATATTCATGAGTTTCAATGGATGTGAAGATTTTCAGTGGATAATGCCTGTTTTATTAATTTTGTATTCCATGAAAATTTTGTGGGGATTTGCCGTCAGTTTGGTACAAGTCTCAAAATTTAGAAATGTATGGTTTTATTAAACTACTTTTGAACTGCAGATAATCAATTTAAAGGGATAGTTCACCCATTGTCAATTGTCATGATATATTACCCTTCATGTCACTCAAGATCTGTATGACTTTTTTTTTTTCTAAACCGAAACTAAACCGTTTCGGTTCCCATTGACCATTGTATGGACAAAAATACTATAGAAATCAGCGCGAACTGAGCTATCTTCAAATGCTGACAGCACTGTAATTTTTGGGTGGACAATAACTTTAATGACATTTCCTCACCTGTGTTTGTTTTGATGTAGGATGGCTTTCCATGGATCCTCTCGGCCAACAGTGTGTGGTAACTTGTTCCCTGGATCAGAGTTAGGCCACAAGTATTTTTGTGTCAACACCACGACCGGCACTACCTCAACGGGCCTCAGCGCTACACCAAATCCGACCGGACCCAACGCACCTGCTGGGACTCCCAGGCACCCGGCGTCTCTCGGGGGCAGCACAGGCGGAGGGGCGGCCATCCCGCAACCTCACAGTAACCCAGCAAGTGAGGTTCCAAGTCCTGCTGAAATGGAGCCCGATCGGCCTATCGGTTATGGTGCGTTTGGAGTGGTCTGGTAAGTCCTCCTGTCATCCCAGCATACTGATTCATGATGACCATCTGTCATGTAGTTACACTACCGTTTAAAAGTTTGGGATCTGTAAGATTTTTAGAAGATATTTTTGAAAGAAGTCTCTCATGCTCACCAAGGCAGCATTTATTTAATTATAAATGCGGTAAGAACAGTAATATTGTAAAATTTATTTTCCATTTCAATATGTTTTAAAGTTGAATTAAAATTGTACTAAACCCAACGTTTGGTCAGTTGTGTTAAATATTACACACTCTGGCTGTCCTTTTGCATTGATAGGTCTGTGACAGACCCTCGGGATGGACGTAAGGTGGCTCTGAAGAAAATGCCGAATGTCTTCCAGAACCTGGTCTCCTGCAAACGTGTGTTCAGGGAACTCCGGATGCTGTGTTTCTTTAAACATGACAATGTAAGTTTTGCAGATGGAAAAGGGAAGCACGCATGCATGCATGTATGGGTGGGTGGACATAAAATGAAAGAATAGGTATATTGAGATAAAAAGTGTGTGTGTTTTCAGAGTTTTGGAACTTGATTGCATGTTTTTTGTAATGATGGGAATTCGCTTTGGCAGGTGCTGTCTGCCCTTGACATTCTCCAACCTCCACAAATCGACTGCTTTGAGGAGATGTATCCTTCAGGCTCACATTTCACCTCAAGTTGTTCCTCTCTGATACTTTTTAACTTTATTTTTTTTATTCTATTCATGCCTCAATACTAAGGGGATTTAAGGGATGTTCCACCTAAAAATCCAAATTTTCTCATCATTTACTCATGCTGTCTAAGGCTACGTTTACACTAGTGCATTTTCGTTTTAAAACGCTTAACTTTTGCTACGGTTTTGCCTGTTGTTTACACTACTCTGGCATTTTCGACCCTCAAAAACGGGAGACTTTTGAAAACGCTGCAGACCCGTTTTAGTTTGAAAACTCTGGGGTTGCGTTTCAGTGTAAATGGACCAAAACGGAGACTTTTGAAAACGAGGGTGTGGCTGCCCACATTTGCTCTGCGTATCCTTGACAACCATGTAAACAATAACATCATGCTCATTGTTGTACCTACATGAATGGTCATGTGACATGCGTTTTTGGTTGTGTAGTGTGGACGGAGATCGTTTCTGAAACGCAGTGAAAACGAGGATCATTTTCATTTTAAAACGCTGTTTTAAAACAAAAACGCACTAGTGTAAACAGGGCCTAAGATGTATGACTGACTGACTTTGTTTGTTTTTTTTAGAAAAATAATAATAATAATTTTTTTGGAAAAAATATAATCTTTATGAGTCCATATAATGCAAGTGTATGGGACCCCCAAAGATTCATAAACCACACAAGTTAACACAATGGTAATCCATATGACCCCAGTTGATGAATCAATGGCTTCAGAGGTGGATTATCTTAGTTTGTGTTCATCTGAAGAAATTTGTTCCAAACCTGTATGAGTGTCTTTCTTCTGTTGAATACAAAAGAAGATATTTTGAGGAATGATGGTAACCAAACAGTTGCCAGTAGCCATTGACTTCCTTAGTATGGGGGTAAAATACTATAGAAATCAATGACTACCGGAAACTGTTTGGTTACCCTCATTCTTCAAAATATCTTCTTTTGTGTTCAACAGAAGAAAGACAATCATACAGGTTTGGAACAACTTGAAGGTGAGTAAATAATAACAGATCTTTAATTTTGGGGTAAACTGTCCCTTGGAGTAGTTGGTTTGTTTCCATTAGGAGTGTTTGAAAGTATATGTCATCTGATCTGGTAAAAACGGTACAGTAGCTGTATTTGCACGTCTATAAGTATTGTGCTTTACATTATCAGTGGGAAAGTGGCAGACCAGAACATGACACAAAAATGTGAAGACAAGGGAAAATACACCACTGGGTTGTATTTAACCCAGCATTTTTTAGAGTGTACAGTGTAAAGAGTTTAGTTGATTGCAGTTTGCAGAGCAACTTGGTGTATTAATATTGAATGTATGTTTGTATGTATTGGCTGTTTTGCAGTGGCTCAGAATTTAGAATGTGAAACTTTTGGAGTATTTATAATATTAACTTTAGTATAATGTGAAGCTGTTTTTGCACTTATTAATTTGTTGTGAATGTCCTGGTTTGCATCTAAGGTCCAAAATTAAAGGGTTAGTTCACCCCAAAATGAAAATTCTGTCATTTCTATGGGAGGGTCAGAGAGCTCTCAGATTCCATCAAAAATATCTTAATTTGTGTTCCGAAGATGAACGAAGGTCTTACGGGTTTGGAACGACATGAGGGTGAGTAATTAATGACAGAATTTTCATTTTGGGGTGAACTAAACCTTTAAAAACACCTTGCCAAGTGCCAAACACAAGTGAAAATTAGCTTTGGGTAGTAAATTTGCCAATAACTGTGTTAGGAAGTGTAAAATGCAAAAATTAAAAATGCAAAATACAGTTTTATGGCTAGTAAAAAATATGGCTGGTAATTTTTTAATGGTAATTTTTTCATTGGTAATTCATATGCAATTGGTGCTATAAAATTACTCTTACTCTTAATGTACTATGAGATATACATTTAATTTTTTATTTCACCCATTACTAGTTTCCAACATGTTTTATTTTTCCTCATAGCAGAAATTGTTATGGTGGCTGTAGATGTTTTGCAGGTCAGTTGTTTTCTTAACTGGGTCTGTGGTGTAGATACGTGATCACTGAGCTCATGCAGAGTGACCTACATAAAGTCATCGTTTCCCCTCAGCCTCTCACCACCGATCATATCAAGGTGTTTCTCTACCAGATACTCAGGGGTGAGTTCACATGGGCATGTCACTTGGATTACACTTGGGTGGGGGGGAGCTTTAATCTTATGTTCTGAAAATAAAATTTATTAGCAAAATCCCACTGAACTGTTAATCTTGTTTGGGGCCGTTTTCACTTTTGTTGCTGGGAGAGTCCGATTAATCTTCTAGCTGAGGCTGTATTTATGTGTATAATGAATCTAGAGTAGGGATGACAATACTAATTAATGGAATCGTACTTGTGAAATACTTTGAATACCAAAGTCAAATATCATGCAGTGTACATAAAATGTTGTACAAACGTTGCCACACTATTAGCGGAGAGCAAGAGTAATTGCACCTGTAGATCAGATCGATGTGTGATTCCACAGGTTTGTCATATCATCTTATTGGTGCTTGTCCACTGCAGTCATTTTATTGTTTTTATTATTATTTTAGGTAAGACTTTATTTTATACACTAGCGTTCAGAAGTTTGGGTTTGGTAAGATGTTTTTGAAAGAAGTCTATTATGCTCATCCAAGCTGCATTTCTTTGATCAAAAATACAGTAAAACAGTAATAATGTGAAATATTACTGCAATTTAAATAAGTGTTTTATGTATTAATATTTTTTAATAATTTCTGTGGTAGCTGAATTTTCAGCAGTTATTACTAATTTCTCCAGTGTCACATGATCCTTCAGAAATCATTCTAATATACTGATTTGGAACTTGGAAGAAACATTTCTAATTAATTATTTTAATAATAATTTATATTATATTTTTGTGAAAACTTGGATACCTTTTTTAGGATTATGTGATGAATATAAAGTTCAAAATAGCAGCATGTATTTGAAATGGAAGTTCCCTTTCAGTCGGTCACTTCAACGTTGTGTCGAAGTTCCGACAGTAGGGGTTGCTCTTGGGAGCCCAGACACCTCGGACATCATTGAGAAAATGCCAATGAAATTGGCGAGTAAGATTTGCATAGCTGGCCACACCCCAGACATCCAGATTTAAATAGGACAGCGTGGCATTTGCTTACTCATTGTGTTTTTCGGAGACGAATGCAGCGTCTCTCTGTGAGTAGCAGCATTACATTCACCTCTCGATCTCCTCGTTGTTGGATCTACAGCACAGGCAGCGACCTCTCCCTTCCCCACACAGAGCTAAGTGTTGTGAGAGTACGCCTAGGTGCTTTAATGGCAATCTTTAAGAGCAAATTTTCTTCTAAAAGAGTAAATTATCTAAAAGAAGACTGTTTCCCATTTGGCCCTTCTGCTTCTAAGTATGAGGCCACAGCAATGTGCGTCGGGGAAGAGCATGGTGAGGCGAGAGTAGTTTCGCCGGGATAATCCCCGCGGACCTCTCGTCCTTCTCACGCTTCGTGTCCTCCGGTTGAGCTTCCAGATGAGTTTGAGAGCTTGTCTCAGGGCGAGTTCAATTTCTCATTCGAGGCTCATGAAGAGAATGAGCTGTTGATCGCAGGATCAGAGGCCAGCCTAGAACCATCAGTAGCTGATGACTCGACTGAACTGGTGCCCTCGGGTGCCGAGTTTCAGTCTGAGGCAGACGCTGAGATGGTGGCCATGCTTGCCCTGCAGCCAAGAGCATCAAGCTCGAGTGGACTCCTCCACCCTGTCCTGAGCACTCTCGGCTGGATGATTTTTTTTTTGGGTGCTGAGCGTGACACTAAACCATACTCAGCTCTAGTTCCTTTCTTCCTGGAAGTCCAGAAGGAACTGACGAAATTGTGGAAGGCCCCGTTTTCGGCCAGGATACGATATACCAGCTCCTCCATCCTCACAACCCTCGACGGGTCCAGCGAGTCGTTATACGCTATACGTTATACATTATACCCCCAGGTGGAGAAAAGCGATTGCAGTGCACCTTTGCCCGCAAAATGCTGTCACTTGGCGGGTCCGTCCGAGACTCCCGTACAAGGCCTGTAAGTTTTCTTCGTCCCTTGTGGTGTGAAGGCTTATGCGGCCTCTGGACAAGCTGCATCCGCCCTGCATGCCATGGCCATCCTGCAGGTCTATCAAGGCATTGAAATAACTGCACAAGGGTGGTCCCAACCCAGAGGTTTTGCAGGAACTGTGCTCAGCGACCGACTATGCCCTCAAGGCTACGAAGGTCACGGCGCAGGCTCTGGGGAGGGCGATGTCCGTGCTAGTGGTTCAGGAGTGCCACCTGTGGCTCAGGCTGGCAGAGATGCAGGATGCTGAGAAAGTGCACTTTCTTGATGCCCCCTTTTCCCAGGTTGGTCTCTTTGGCAACACCTTTGAAGAATTTGCCCAGCTATTCTCCACAGTTAAGAAACAAATGCCATTAAACACATCCTGCCTCAGCATGGGTCAGGTTCTGTTCTTGCACCTCTGAAGTAGCAGCCTCCATCTGTTCGTCGCCTGGGATGGTCCACTGCCGTTGCATGTCACAACTCGTCCACCATCTCTTGTTATCGGATCTGTGATATCCATCCTCCAAGAGGGCCTGGACAAGCACCTGTCTGCTTTTACACTCAAGGTGTATGTGGCTGCCATTGCAGCAAATCACGAGACTGTAGATGGCAGATCGGTGGGGAAGCACGATCTGGTTATCAGGTTCCTAAGAGGCGCCCGGAGGCTGAATTCTCCAAGGCCGCACCTCATCCCCTCTTAGGATCTCTCAGTGGTCCTTCAGGCCTTACAGAGAGATCCATTTGAATCCTTGAGACAGTTGGACTTAGTGCCTTCTCTATGAAGACGGCCTTCCTGACTGCGTTCACTTCTATCAGGACGGTGGGGGATCTTCAAGCCCTCTCTTCATTGACAAATCATGCCTGGAATTCGGGCTGGCAGACTCTTACATTGTCCTGAGACCCCGGCCTGGATATGTGCCCAAGGCTCCCACCACTTCTTTTAGAGATAAGGTGGTAACCTTGCAAGCTATCCCCCCACAGGAGGGGGACCCTGACCTGTCTCTGTTGTGTCCGGTGTGAGCCCTGTGCATCTATTTGGAACACGCACAGAGTTTCAGGCTGTCTGAGCAGCTCTTTATCTACTTTGGAGGTCAGCAGAAGGGGAATGCTGTTTTCAAACGAAGGATTTCCCACTGGATTGTGAATGTGATCCGTACGGCCTATCAGGCCAGAGGCTTACCATGCCCACTGGGAGTGAGGGCACACTCGACCAGGGGCGTTGCTGCTTCATCAGCTTTAGCAAATGGTGCCTCACTAGTGGACATTTGTAGAGCTGCAGGTTGGGCTACACCTAATACAGTGGTGTGAAAAAGTGTTGGCCCCCTTCCTGTTTTTTTAATTTTTTGTATATTTGTCACACTTAAAAGATTCAGATCATCAAACAAATTTTAATATTGCAAACACTTTTTCACACAGGGCCATGTAGTTTTGGATTTTGTTTTCCCTTAATAATAAAAACCTTCATTTAAAAATTGCATGTTGTGTTCACTTGTGTTATCTTTGACTGATATTTAAATTTGTTTGATGATCTGAAACATTAAAGTGTGACAAACGTGCAAAAAAATAAGAAATCAGGAAGGGGGCCAACACTTTTTCACACCACTGTACATTTGCCAGATTCTAAAACCTGCGTATGGAACCAGTCTCATCCAGAGTTTGAGGACTAGCTCTTGAATTCAGGTGGCTGGTAGGGTGTAGAGCTTGCATGTCGTAGCCCCATATGTATATTACTCCATTGCCATGTTCCTTAGGATTCAGTGTTTCCCCCAGACTGACAGTAGATCTGCCGCTTGTTTCTGTGTTTGGTAGCTCTTCCCTTATGCGGGGCCCACCACAGAAATCTTCCCTATGTAGTTCTTCTTTTCAGTAAGTCTATAGGTTGGTCTCCACATGTCACCTCCCCTTCGGGTAGGATGTGGTCTCCGTAGTGTCTTTTCCCCACCTGGGAAACAGACACTTTCCCATTGTTAACAACCAGGACTTTTCAACTGTTACTTGTCCCTACCTTCTTGGAATGAGAAAAGGCTCCGCTGAGGTGACCTCTGCCTTATGGCGTCTCTCCCGGGTATTGGAGAGTGAGGTCATAAGTCTTGGGTGTTGGATGGTTACAAGAAGGAGAGGTGCATTTGGTTGTGACACGCTGGGCTTGTCAACCTCTGTGCCCCCATGGACTCACAATGCAGTTCAGCACCTGTGGCGTTTAGTGTAGGGACCCCTAGTGTTAGAACTTTAACAAAATGTTGACGTGACCGACTGAAAGGGAATGTCTCGGGTTATGTATGGTAACCCTCGTTCCCTGATGGAGGGAATGGAGACGTTGTGTCCTTTTTGCCACAACTCTGAACTGCCTCTGAGTGGGTTCAGAGGCTTCTTGACGACTCAGAACAGAACAAGTAAGCAAATGCCACGCTGGCCTATGTATACCCGGATGTCTGGGGCGTGGCCAGCTATGCAAATCTTTCTCGCCAATTTCATTGGCCTTTTTTCAATGATGTCAGAGGTGTCTGGGCTCCCAAGAGCAACCCCTAGGGAGCTTCTCAATATCCCTCCTCGTTTCCTCGCTCCTCTGTCCTCCATCCTATGACCTGGAAACCGATCGAGCTCAGCCATCTTGTAGGACATTTCAATTTTCTAATTGCACTGCGAGGAGGCAAGGTTCGAGGAGTGAGGAGGCTTCCTGAGGAGTCATGAGCGAGGATACACGGGTATATCCTTTAAAGAAGGGTTTTATCGACTAAACGTGATGCACGTATAAATTCTCCTCCCCCTTCAGATCTGCACCAAGTGCTAACCATAGCAGAAAATACAAACACGCATAAATGTGAGTATTAAGCATGAAGTTATTGTAAATGTGGGTTATGTTTTGACAGTGCCTTTAATTTAGATGTATAACGTACTTTTCAGCAAATAAAAACAGTTAATAACTGGGAATAATTAATTGTTAATAATAACTGGTAATATATAAAAAAAATTAAAAAATACGGACAAATGTGATATTTTGTGGAGGTCGAAACTATTACAATATAAATAATTATCTCTAATGTTCAATAATCCCGACGTGCAAGCTAAATACAGCGGTGTAGAGTCATCATTAATTGACGACGCTTTGAAGTGATGCAAAAGGGAGCAAGGATGTATAATTTCATTTGATTCAGTTCCTCCATCCTCGCGTCTTTTCCTTGCGTCATTCCCACGCATCCTGAAGGGGTGGAGCTAAAACGCGAGGAAAGGAAGTGAGGAAAGGAAACGAGGATGCACAAATAAGAATTGAGAAGCACCCCTAGTGTTGGAACTTCAACACAATGTCTCTATTCCCTCCATCAGGGAACGAGGGTTACCATACGTAACGAGACGTTTTTTTTTTGTATCATTAAAATTGTATTTACGGTCACTTTTGATCAATTTAATGTGTCATAGTTGAGTAAAACTATTCATTTCTTTCAGAAATGTAAAATCTTACTGACCCCAAACTTTTGAATGGTAGAAATAAATAAATTCATTCATTCAATTTGGCTAGAAAAACAGTACATTTATTATGAAAAAGAACCAGATCTGTTAGATATATTACTTTTCATTTTGTTTTGTTTATCCTCCCTTCCAACTTCATCCATAACATGAACTAGTGGAGGCAAAGCACCTCTAACAACACGGGTGTTGGTATTAGCAAGTGCAGGAAGTATTAGTTTCCTAATCAGCAAAGTTGGTGTTTTGTTGTGTGATTTGTTTGTATTGTTCTTCCTGTCAATGTCCTTAATGAGATATCCCTCTCTCTTTCTCCCAGGGCTGAAGTACCTGCATTCTGCAGGCATTCTGCACAGAGACATCAAACCAGGGAACCTGCTGGTCAACAGCAACTGTCTGCTTAAGGTACAATACCGCACATGTATAATACATCAAATGTACTCAATCTAATAATAAAGTGGGCAATAGAACTATCAAATATGGCAAAGTGAGAAATGTCACTTTTCTTTCTCATCTAGATTTGTGACTTTGGCCTGGCGCGAGTGGAGGAACCGGATCCTTCTCGTCACATGACCCAGGAGGTGGTGACGCAGTATTACCGTGCTCCGGAGGTTCTGATGGGATGCCACCATTACACTTCGTCGATAGATGTCTGGTCTGTAGGCTGCATCTTCGCAGAGTTGCTGGGCAGACGTATTCTTTTCCAGGCTCAGAGCCCCATACAACAGGTAATGATGTGCACTACCGTTCAAAGGCTTGGGGACAGTAACATCTTTGAAATAAATTAATAGTTGTATTCATGCATTAAATTGACCAGAATTGACAGACTTTTTCTAATTTTTATTTCAAATAAAAAATATTTTTTAAACTTTCTGTTTATTAAAGAATCCTGGGAAATATTATCACCCTTTACTGGAAAAAAAAAAACAATAATAATGATAATGTTTCTTAAGCAGCAAATTAGCATATTAGAATTATTTCTAAAGGAGGATGTGACACTGAAGACTGGAGTAATGATGCTGAAAATTCAGCTTTACCATCACAGGAATAAACTACATTTCAAAATATATTCAAATTGAAAACAGTTATTTTAAATTGTAAATAACAGTATTACTGTTTTTTTATTTATTTATTTTTATAATGCAGCTTTAATGAGCATAAGAAACATAAGTTAAAATTGAGCATAAAAAACATTAATAAAGTCATACCGACCTCAAACATTTATATACACAAACGCTAGTGTGTATTTATTAAAGGATCTTTTTTGTTTTAATATACACTCTAATCTTGCTGAAAATTAGGTCCTTTTAATTAATTTGATTTTGAGAAATAGTGAATTGAAGTGTCTTATTTCTCACTCTGTTTCTCCTCCTCTCTTTTTCTCTCAGTTGGATCTGATCACTGATCTCCTCGGGACTCCTCCTCTTTCTGCCATGGCATCCGCGTGTGAAGGAGCGCGAGCGCATATTCTTAGAGGACCCCACAAACCAGTTCAGTACCCTCCTTTACTATGATTTATTACTCCATAAAGACGTAATGCACAAATCTGTCCTCAAATCAAACAAAATATTTTAACTTTTATTTGTGCTTTCTCTCACTTAGCCCTCGCTTTCTGTTCTGTACATGTTGTCAGATGGGGCAACACATGAAGCTGTTCATCTTTTGTGCCGCATGCTAGTTTTTGATCCAGTGAGTATGACATTTCTAGATCACAATGATAACGTCCTACATTTTGGTTAAATACTTTTGTGGTCATTTATTAATGGCCTATACCTAATAGTTCATTTGAGGCCATATACACACTTCTGAGTGTCTGTATTTCATAACATTTATATTTGAAGCACATTCTTCCATAAATGGTTGAATCTCCCGAAACTAGTAGAAAATACAGTGACAAAAATATTCTGAACGTCTTATTCAAATGTTAAAATAAATATGTGTAATTGGAATGTTTGTAGTATGGTTCATATGATTTTGTATGAGTAATGAGAATTGTAGTAAATCATCATTGACAGAATAAGTGTTTTATATTTTAATACAGTTTAAAATTGAATTGATTCCTGTGGTGCAAAGCTGAATTTTCAGCATCATTACTCCAGTCTTCAGTGTCGCATGATTCTTTCAGAATTAATTTAGATATGCTGATTTGATGCTAAAGTAACATTCTTATTATCACTGTTGAAAATAGTTGTGCTGCTTAATATTTTTATGGAAACTGATAGATTTTTCGAGATTCTTCAATATAAGTTCAAAAGAACAACATTTATGTGAAAATAGAAATCTGTTCTAACAATTTAAGTGTCTTTACTGTCACTTTTGGTCAATTTAATGTGTCCATGCTGAATGAAAGTATTAATTTTCTTTAAAAATCTTAAAAAAAAATAAAAAATAAAGAAACCTTGTTGACCTTATACGTTCGAACAGTAGTGTATCATTTTTTTGTTTGTTTTTTAAGATAGTTAGAGTTGTGTTGTTATTATTGTTATTATGGAGAGAAAATGACTAAAGTTATTATTATTCCTCAGGTAATAGTCTCTGTGTGTGTCTCCATCTATAGGCCAAGCGCATCTCGGGCAGTGACGCTCTGTCACATCCGTACTTGGATGAGGGTCGTCTGCGGTACCACACCTGCATGTGTAAGTGCTGCTACTCTGTGCCCAGCGGGAGGGTGTACACCCGAGACTTTGAGCCGCCTGCGGATCGACCTTTCAGTCACAACTATGAGCAGAGCATGCACTCCGTCTGGCAGGGCAAAGGTGACTCACTCTGGCCCTTTGTTATGATTCAATCTTTTGACATGAAGGACCCATGATGACCTGTTTTCTCTCTTTATCTCAGAGCTCATTCATCGTTTTATAACAGAGCACCAGCAAGGCAAACGAGTGCCTTTGTGCATCAATCCCCAGAGTGCAGCCTTCAAAACCTTCATTAGGTGAGTATAAGATTAAAATATTATTACAGTGTTGTTTTTAAATGCTGAGTGTTGATACTGATGTGGTGTGGTTTCTATAAACCTTTTTGTATAGCTATTAATTTATATTTATGTATAAATCTACATTATGATATATAAAAATATGTGTGTATATCCTATCCTGTCAGTGATTACTTATTCAGCAAACATCCATTCTTATTACAATATTTCTTTTGCCATCTTGTTAAGCCATTCTTTTTCTTTGTTTCTGTATCAGATCCACAGCCTGGCATTCTTCAAAAGTATCAAGGAAAGAAGAGAGATGAGGTGGATTCTGGGAAATGTGGATCATAGGAGCAAGCATGCATTGGAGATGAAGATGGTTCTTGATGGATCACATGCTTTTGAACGAATTCTCAGCACTCATTCCAATTCCACATGGGGATTTCTCAGAAAAACTTTTTTTTTTTCCCCCAGTTCCACTTACACAAGTCTGATGAATAATGCTTCTGATGCTGCTGAGAACACGTTTATACTGACTGTGCTTGAGGATTATGGGAAATAGAATTTCCCACAGAAAAAAAAAAGAAAATCTCATGGATTGTTGAATTTTGACTAAATGTGCCAACGTCAAAAGTTGTGCAATACAGATATCTGGAATAATGCAAATGATAAGACTGCGCTGACCATGATTTCACTAACGGATGAGATGACAGTGCCCACAAGTCCATGGCATCGCCCGTGCAGCCATCTTTACTCAGAGAGTATCTCCAAACTCTGTCCATAGACTTTTATCACTGTGTTCTTTTTGCGGGTTCTTAGGTTTTATTCTTAAACTTCTGATAACCAAAAGTTCTTAAGTCTTCTTTCTTTGTTACTGCTTCCTCATTCAATTGAATGTTTTCTGTTCGATATCACTCAGATTTTCTATTAATTTTTTTCTTTACTGTTATTGTTTTGTTTTTGTTTTTTTTTGGGGGGGAGGGTTATTGTGCAGTTTCTTGATGGATCACATGCTTTTGAACGAATTCTCAGCACTCATTCCAATTCCACATGGGGATTTCTCAGAAAAACTTTTTTTTTTTCCCCCAGTTCCACTTACACAAGTCTGATGAATAATGCTTCTGATGCTGCTGAGAACACGTTTATACTGACTGTGCTTGAGGATTATGGGAAATAGAATTTCCCACAGAAAAAAAAAAGAAAATCTCATGGATTGTTGAATTTTGACTAAATGTGCCAACGTCAAAAGTTGTGCAATACAGATATCTGGAATAATGCAAATGATAAGACTGCGCTGACCATGATTTCACTAACGGATGAGATGACAGTGCCCACAAGTCCATGGCATCGCCCGTGCAGCCATCTTTACTCAGAGAGTATCTCCAAACTCTGTCCATAGACTTTTATCACTGTGTTCTTTTTGCGGGTTCTTAGGTTTTATTCTTAAACTTCTGATAACCAAAAGTTCTTAAGTCTTCTTTCTTTGTTACTGCTTCCTCATTCAATTGAATGTTTTCTGTTCGATATCACTCAGATTTTCTATAAATTTTTTTCTTTACTGTTATTGTTTTGTTTTTGTTTTTTTTTGGGGGGGAGGGTTATTGTGCAGTTTCTTTTGTAACCTATCAACATTATGAAGCATCCTGTGCAAACGTCATCCTTGAGCAAATATATTAGAGTTTTAGAGTTGTATCAGAACGCTGTATAGAGGTGATGGTGTTTTGTGCCGACAGATGTACGTACTTGTTTATCTGTGGAACGTATACTGTTCCATTCCCACCTGAAGCATCTTCCCAAAGGTCCCACCCCCCTCCTAGGACCAAACGAGATTGCTATCAATATCCTGCTCTCTGATTGGGTGAGGCTCTGTAGGCAGAGAAGGTAGATTGAATATTATTTATTTTCTGTTTTTAATTTATTGTTGTCTTGTCCAACTTGTTTGGTGTTTGTGTTTGGCGGACCAGTTGCGTGGGTTTCATGGTGGCATGAGCGAGCCGTCTGGTCCGTTTTTGAAAAACTGTGTGTTTCGGAGAGTTTAGGGAATGTGCAGTGTTGTACTTTTTTCAATATTTCATTACCTCAACCGGCCCTCAGTTTACTGGGCAGGTGTATGTAGACTGAACCCAATCGTTTATCAGAAATGTACTGTAATGTAGTCGAATGACATCAAGTGTGTGTGTGTGTGTGTGGAGCTCCTCCACTGGGCCCGCAGTCTATCCCTGAATCCGTCTGCTTTTCTTTTTTTGCTTCAGAGCAGATTGTTGGGACAGTGGCTTATGGTTAATTTTAGATAGTTGTTGGGGAAATGCTGCTGTTTGTGTAATACCTCTAAAACCTCCCCGACTCATTTGTAAAAGTAACACGTCTAGAGCTCAGGTTTCATATTATACAATATGAACTAGACTGTAGACACTGTAGATTCTGTTTTTTTTTTTTTTGCAGAGAGCTGAATACTCAAAAATGCCCAGTGCTGTAAACATCTGCCTCCTACCACCAGGTGGCAACAAAAGTGCAGGGCACGTTTGGATGTATCAAGGCAGTTGTTGCTCATCAATAATGTCTCTCAATGCTTGTGTGTATGGACTTCACTTGGATTTGCAATTGCAGTGCATTAGGAGTTTTATTTTAGAAACTTTTTTTAATGTGTTTAATTTTATGATAGGAATATGTTTTCCCCCCTATGTATTGTGACCAATTTTTTTTAGCTTTTGGTTTAAATTTTTAGTTTCTTACGTTGATGTTTTTATGACCACTTTTGCTATTGTCTTGGTAGAAAAGCTTGCAAAATAGTGAAGGAATGAAGATCGGTGGGTTGATTTAGTCTTACTGACTGCCCAACAGAAAGTGGACATTTTAAGTAAATGGTGAATTTCTTTTAGTCGTAAGATAATAGATGTTAGACATTTTAAGATGAAACTCAAAATTTGAAATTCGTGTTAATGACTATTATTTTGAAAAAATGATTGAACAGTTGTTTTAAGATGGTTATTACTTTCTCGTTATCTGTTTTTGTTGTTGTTTTAATTTTTTTTTGGTTTTGTTTTTGCATTTTAGAAGAAAAAAAAAATGTTTTTGGATTTGTGTTCCCAACAAATACTTGAAGTTTTTAAGAAAAAAAAAAGAGATGTGGGTTAGGGTAAAATAGACATTAAAGAGACAGACACTGGAATCCTTGTCTCTGCATCTTATTGGTTTGTCATCACAATTGCATTGCAGTTATTGAACAGGACAATGGAATTTCAATTACAAAGATTTGAAGAGGTTTTGATGTTTTGCAACTATTGGGTGTTTAAAATCAGCATGAAATGAATTCTTCCTATTGTGAAAAACTGATCTATGCATGTGTTTCTTTTTTTTTCTTTCTTTCTTTTTTATTTTTTAGTTCATTCCGTAATGTTTAATCAAAATGTCATATCTGGACTTGCCGGCGAAAACGACAGACTGTCGCTTTTGCTGAACTGTCGCTACTTCCGTTTCATCGTGAATTTAAAGTTATGTGATTTAAAAGTTTTCTTAAAAAACAAACATTTCTAATCTTGATTTTGGTTATTTTAGTAAAGGTACTCCATATTTACATGATCTTTTAATGACTATAAATAAAAGTAGTTACATCTACAGCTATCATTCAGAGATTATTTCCAATTATTCACATGACAATCTTAAATATACGAAATTGGTCACAAATGACTAGACTTACAATAAATTAAATCCTAATGACCGAGGGCCTCCTGTATGAAAGGCTTTGTGTTTCATTCAGATTTGTAAAACCATATGTACATCAGAATCTGCACAAGGTTCATTTGATTATAAGTACATGCTCAAGCTTTATTTTACATGTTCTCAAGTCCCCGAACATAAATGGAACCTAGGATACTTTTTTTATGACTGCATCTGCATAAAATTTCCATATGCGTATTGCCTTCCTGACACAGAACAGTAGCTGATACAGATTGCAGGAATCGCCTGCACTGATATGAGAGATTGTGCAGCTAAAATCATTTATTTAAAAAACAAACACAGAAACATGTACCCAAAATTGCATGAGATCCTACGTTTTCAGATAATGTTTTGAACACAACAAATGTGTTCTTACCCCACATGCAAAAAAAAAAGTATTTATTTTGTGGACTATCTTCATCACGTGACATCTAATCACAGCTGCAATTGTATATTTTATAATACAGATTATCGAGACTGTAAAACTAAGATGAACACCAGGGCCCTCTGTGCATACAGTGAAAGCTGACCACTCTGGTCCTCATACAGTGCAAAGACAGAATTATCAATACGAACTGGTTGAGGTTAAGTAGGAAAGGTGACCCATTTCTTTGTGCAATGTTGTATATCACAAGCACTGAACCAAGAAATCATTAGTCATTAAAAACATGCTTTCTCCGTTCTAAAAGCAGCACATCCATTAAATATATTTGATGGAAAATTGATTTTTTTTAGGCTCTAGGGGCCTGATGTATAAAGTAAAATCACACACTGGTATTTATAAAAAATTATAATAAACCTGGCACATGCACGCTTACTGGTGAGAACATAGCATTCATCTTTCCCTCTCATGTCTGACAATAGGAATATTGCATATTAAAAAAGCACAATATACTAACAGCTATTATGTAAAACATGATCTGACAATAATTTTTGCTGTTCAACAACATTGTCACGTCAGGGACTAAAGCTTTTAGCAAAAGTTATGTATGTAATGGGTTTACTTAAGTTATTAAATCATTTTGATTAAAGATTACGAGGGCATATGAAAATAAACAACGCAACATTTCATTAAAAAAAACCAAGAACTGTCGATTTTCAATTCATGGTGACTTTAAAGGGGTCATATGATGCTGCTAAAAAGAACATTATTTTGTGCATTTGGTGTAATGAAATCTGTTTATGCGGTTTAAGGTTCAAAAAACACATTATTTTCCACATACTGTACATTATTGTTTCTCCTCTATGCCCCGCCTTTCTGAAACGTGTCGATTTTTACAAAGCTCATCGGTCTGAAAAGCGAGACGTGCTGTGATTGGCCAGCTATCCGGTGCGTTGTGATTGGCCGAATACCTCAAGCGCGTGACGGAAATGTTACGCCCCTACCATACTGTGATGACGTGTCCCGGCTGGAGTGACGAGACAAAAACATTAAAACCCATTATAAACGAGACATTTGTTGCATCCAGTGGGGACATAATTACTGATTATAATGACTTTTTTATTTTTTATTTAATTTCTTTTTACGCATTGCGTTGCATCGCGCCGCATAAACATAAAACCATGTCTGCATTTGTGATCGGAGAAATGACAAACAACAAGCGTTACTCTACACTGCCCAAAACTCGCGTTTGAATCATCAGTGGCAAATCCTTTAAATGAAAACGTACGTACTGTCTGTAAGTCAGAACAGCCGGCACTGTAGTCTACTCTCCCAGGATCAGGAAACAGTCCTCCATAAAATGTGCTGCACACATCTGAATATTTGGGTTGAAGTGTTCTGGAACAGTGTTGTAAATACAACTTAACCACTGATTTCTAGTCGTGTCCTCTGGAAGACCAAACAAAGTAGTTTCGCTTTCACAACGAAACACACGGCGGGCTAGAGTGAGCGGCGGCCTAGAGTGAGGAACGGCCAGCGGGCTAAAGTGAGCGGAGGGTGGCGGGCTAGAGTGAGCAGATGCGGGTGGCCTTGAGAACAGCGCGGCCGGTGGATTCGACGAAGGAGCGGCCGGCAGGCTTGCGGCAACCACATGTGACGACCCCGGGCTGGACACTGCTTCGTCCACGGTGAAAGCCGATCCGGCAATCCACAGCACGAAGTTGATGTATTTCCTCAGCAACCAGCACGGATCAGCTCCAGGCATGACGAAACAATATCGTCCTCTTTTGGAAGGCCAAACAAAGTAGTTTC
>NW_015557201.1:332259-340384 GCF_001515605.1 Sinocyclocheilus anshuiensis | reverse complement strand
AAAAGTTACGCCTTCTTTCTTTGTGTGAACATTTGGGCGGTGTTATGCAAATCTTCCCACATCCTGACGTAGACGTGGGGGCGTGTTAGAACGAGCCGTTTTAGGTAGGCGTGGTTGACTCTTAACTTTTATAAAGAATATCTCTCTGGATTTGAGACTTTAATCTTTGCAACTTTACAGATCTTCTTTATGCACCAAGAGCTTGTAACACTCCAAAGAGAAAGGAAAAAGTGAAATCGCATCATATGACCCCTTTAAACTCACAGGCTATTCATATTACCTCTGTTTTATAAAAATCTGCAAACAAACTTACTCTCTGCCCACGTGTATTGGCAAATAATACGTATTATTTGAGCAAAATATTGATAATTCTGTATGTTTAGTACGGACTATTGAGACAATGAAAGATGACAAAAAAAGATGTCGGACCATAAATGGTTAATGCGGTCTTGCGCTGTCAGGTCACTTTGTTTTTACTCGCCATTGGTCAGATTTACTATAAATCAAACCTTAAACCAATCAATGAAGGGCAAATCTGTCGCGTCCGTCTCGTTTGGCCAATCAGCAGTTAGTTACTAAGAGTCGCGGTGCAGATTTAAAAGTAAAATTTATCTCGTCAACACATTTAGGACTGGGGCCAGTCGAAAAGACGTGATTTCTGAACTGAGAGCTATGAACAGTAAGTTAAACTGGCTTTTCCCGTTTCCGTGTAATATTTACTAATTTCTCCGGTGATATTAGTTAAAGGTTATTTGAAAAGACAACGAAGAACACGGCCGTATTTATCCGCTCAGCGAGGCTCTGAGTCATGTTAGCACAGCGCTAGCCTGAAAGCTAGCGTGACTCTCTTCCTCTACTTTGCATACAGGCGAATTAGAATAACGCCATTATTTAGATAACTTTCGGCATTTGGTTCAGGATTTGCACATGTTTTGTAGTCAAATGTGAGCCATTCCACCCTCCTTGCCTTCCCCGGTCCCCACTTGTTTTGTCTAATCCTAGCGAGGTGGTCAGAAAGGCAGAACCGGGGACCAAAGTGGTTGCCTGGATACCTGCTTCTCTCCCCATCCATCTGGTGCAGGGGTCCGCTCTCCGCCACGGGTAGCCTACATTTTCATTTAAATAAGTAATTTGCAAGGCTAATGTTTGAGTGTGGCCGTATCTGACCACTGCAGCTTTTGATCTGCTGACTCAGCTTGAGTAAAGAGCTTTGTGAAGACCAGATGGACGCGGATCAGATCTCTTATATGTAGGGATCCACTCGCTTCCTGGATTGGTGGATGTGGACAGACAGCTCAGAGACACACTTTGCAGTACTGCTATTGTTGGTCCTTGAACACCTTTCTTGTTGCTCTATTAACACGTGTATTTTCCCAGCAGGTCCGGGCAATCCAAAACCTGTGCAGCTTTCTGGGATCAAGTGCTTAGGATAAATCATCAACATCATGTGGACCGTCTCACAGATGCTTCCTGGACCTTTTGATCCGATTTCTGGAAGACTGTGACAGGATTGTCCTTCCCCATAACCGACGCTCCTCAACTTTAACGTAACCTTTTTTTTTTTTTTTTTTTTTGGCTTCTGCTCTTGTCCAGTATGACCCTGTCCTCCTGCTGCTTTTCTCTAGCATCGTTTATGAATGTTTTAACCTGTTCAGATCCAGTGTATGTTCTAACGTACACCATCTTTCTCCGGTGTTTGTATGTATTATACTGCAAAACTGCTTGACATGGTTTCAGTATACATCCTACAAAATTTGTGCCATCTTCACCAAAATTATTATTTTCAGACCATGCCTGACCAATGTTGTAGAATGACTAATACGTCTGTAACAGCAGTAGACATCTGACCAATGCTCATGTAATGACATTCAACTTTGTGTCTGTTTGGTGATATGACATTGTAGGTGGCATAGTAATAAAAGGAAATACATGAGCAGGTCATTGTAAGTGTGCAGGTTTGAATATAACCCTTGTTATTGGACCTTTGTTTAAGCTGTCAAATGTATTAACAGTTATGTTTTAGATTAATATTCTTCCAGCAATGAAATTCAAAATCAATGCATATATATTTATTTATTTAGGTTACACTCAATTTAAAGGTGGCCTTGTTAAAGTGTAGCTAATTATACAATGAAGCACTGATTAATTAACAATATGCACTTACTATTGCTATATATTTGCGGTTTAATTTTCTGTTTTATATATATATATATATATATATAATCTTATTATTTTATATAATTGTATTAGTTTTTTTTAATAACAGTAAATTCATAAGTATAATTTTGTAATTTATTATAACTTATGGCTCTTTTAATATATAAATATTTTATCGCATTTTTGTATCTCTGGGTCTGAACAGGTTACAGCGAAAGAGTAGCATGGCACGAATTGGCGTACAATGATCATATTGTGTTTGGGGGCGCATCCCCGTTTTTGCAATCGGTTTTTTTCCATCAACCATGTGGGGATGAAAGCGATTCATTACTGGCTGCCGTAAACGCACACACAGCCAGCGGGCCTATCGCCTGCAAACTGTTAGCTAGAGGTCCCGACGATACTCCTTCCTCGTGCGCTGCTGGACTGCTGGCGAGGACACAATAGGATGGATGCCGCTAGCCTGCTACGTTAGCTCTGAAGGTAGCGTTGTGAATACGCGAGCCGCTCGCGCTGCTCTGCTGTTGTTTACATGAATGTAAGGATCGGCGGAGGGTTTTATAATTATAGTCTGCGCGAGATTACAGTTCGTTTGAAACCTAAGAGAATCACGTGTCGCGTCTGTGATGTGTTTTCGTAACAGAATTCTCTTGAATTACTTAAGTGCTGCGTGAACAGATTGGTTCGTACAAGCTTCAGAATAATGAATAACTAACGCACATTGGCTGTCACGTCTGTAATGCACTTCTTGGGTTTGCTGTGATGTGTGTTCAGATTTGGATGAAAACCACATAATGATGGCCTCCACTGTTCCCCCCTTCTCTTTCCTCTTGGCATTGTCTGGCTCCCCTCCCTCTTCCATGCCTATTTTAATATGGACACCCCCCTTCCCAAACATCCCAGCTTCTTCTGCTTGAATATAAATATGGCAGCTGTCCAGAATAATTTAAGAACTCCTTACAAAGCAATAATGAGACCAGTGAAGGAATGCAGTTGAAATTATTTTTCCTCAGGATATCTGGGAAATCTATCTGTGCCATGCTATCACAATGCATACCTTGTAGTCTGTTATTTGAACTTGTCTTGTGAGTTTAGTGGTGCTTTACGTTGATGTATTTGTGTAATCAGACACGGTGTGTTTTATGCACATTACATTTAATGCTAATGTGGATTTTGTGGTCTAATTTTGCTTCTTTACTCTCCCCGTTTGTTTCATCCTTCTGCCTTTGCCTTGCCCTTTCTTTCTCCTTTTTTTCAGTGAACAGATTTTGGTGAGAATCAAGTTGTGAACGCAGTGCTTATGATCAAGCAACATGTCTGCCACTAACTAAACGAGATGTTATTATAAATTAAAATAATTTTATTGCTTGTCTATTCGAATAATTTTTCAAGTTTGAGTTTTCATAAATGGCAATGTTTTTTTTATATACATTCGATTTATTAAAAATATATGGACTTCTTAAGATGTCATTTAAAACAAAACACTAAAATGTGTAAAATGTGTCCTCTTTAGACACACAGTGACGTTGAGCAACATTGCTTGAGATTATGCTGAGCATCCTTGCAGCTGGCTCCATATTCTTCCCAGGCCTCTTCCTGCTGTCCAAGCGATTCCTGAAACATGCTCCTGGGCTCAAATGGAGCGAGAAGGATGCTGTCATCGTCTCGTCCAGGTAAATAAAGGGAAGAGAAAGTGAGACATGTTGAAAGGTGCTGTCAGGCTCAAGCTACCTGGTTTTATTTACTTGTGTATCTGTGCTCTTTTTGTTTTTAAAAATGAAAGTCATAGCAGTGGATTCATAATTGTATTTTTGTGTGATTTATTAAGGCTCAATTAAAAAGGATAACTTGACAAACCAGTTATTTTTAGTTGTTGAACTGCATCAGTCAATGTGACTTTTTGAATGATATATATGTAATACGCATAAAACAAAATATAAACACTTATTTTACAAATAAATTGTTAAAGTTACTCTGAATACTTTCCGTACCCACTGTATATATATATATATATAATTTGAAAACAGAAAATGGTTGCCTGAAATTAATTCATGAGGTAGATAATGATCCCAGAATGATTAAATATCTGCAGATTCATCGGTCTGTTACTAAATATGACGCTGTAAGTTTATGGCAGAGATTTTTATCTTGTTTTGAAGGCTTTCTTGCGTGAAATGTGATTAAAATCTGCTGAGTAAAGAAGTTGCATGTAGGGTTGCATTTGGCTGCAGTGCATATCTGATGTGTTGCTGTGCTTTTCTGCTTTGCTAGGGAAGTTACAGTGTAATATCCTGCTTAAATGACTCTTCCTTTAACTGGTGTCATCGATATCTGCTATTAATGGTATCAAATATCTCCTATCTAAGGGTGTTTGCAGTCTGTTTTGGTCTCCTTGCTGTCTTTCATGCATGTTTTTTCTCTCACCCTTTTTTAGACTGGTGTCCTCCATTCAGGCTATTATGGCATCCTCTGCCGGGTACATCATCGCCTGTTCTTGTGAAGACATTATTGAGGACCAGTGAGTATCAGCTGAAGATATGTGACAAGATATAACATACATTTTTTGGCAATTAAGATTGATTGTATATGTAGGGATCTCTGTTTTACTATACTCAACACTGTTTTACTTAAGTGTTTGTTTGTTTTCCTATGTGCATGTGTCTCTCTCGCCTCTTTTCACTTGTTGCGTTTGTGTGTTTGTGTGTACAGCTGAGAATTCTCTGATTTTCTATGGAATTGTTCCCAGATGTGTAGGAGTGTGAAAGTATTCCCTACACTCTTGAGTGTTTCTAAGAATGTGCTATTTCTCCAATGTGCACCATATGTCAGTGAAATCTAATTAGAAACTAATTAGGTTGCGAGCCTATCTGTAAATCCACTGTGGCACACCAAGCTGGGGGGAAAAGGAGCGAGAGAGAGAGCGTAGACTGGCAAAATACTGTGGAAAAACTAGACTTGACTTTTTATGACCGCTTTAGTCAGCGGTTTCATTTAATACTTGAAAGCTGCATCTTTACAATCTGTGAAACCCATTAGGAGGTTTGTGGAAAACGGTTGGCTCTAATTTGATTTGCCTCACCTAATTGAATTGTATGTCTTGTTTTGAACTGTTTATCTTGTTTAATTTTGCCTTAACCTGAAGGCACACAAGTGAGTTAAGAACGGCAGCTCAAATAGGTCAGAGCAATCATCCCCCAGTTTCACAGACAAGGCTTAAGCCTAGATATAGCCTAGAAACTTGCGCTGATTTATCTTAAAAAAATGTAAGTGTCATTGATTTGTCTCAAGATGCACACCAGTAATGTTTTTTTTTTCGAAGGTAAAAAAAAGGTTTTTATAAAAACTACTTAAATGTCCTAATTGAACTATGGCTTAATCCTGGTTTAATCTAAACCCTGTCTGTGAAACCAGGCATGTTTCATAAATGATTTAAGCCAGGTAAACTCAGTGTATGTGTAGTAAATGCATCAGTCAGGGTACAGAGGGCTGGGAATTAGACAAGGGCCAAGTCAAATACTAGGCCTATTTTTTACAGGTTTTCTTTGTCAGGTTTTGAATTGTATTATGCTAATTTAGGTTTTGAGAGTATTAGTACATCAGTATTGTGATTTCTTCAGTATGTTTTTAAATATTCATGACTGTAATAATGGACTAGTCAAGTATTTAAATGGTATATTCCAATGTAAAATCTTAAAAGAAGTTACTAAAAACAGGTTACTAAATGCAACACTTGAAACTTTAAATGCTTGGGATTTTAACTTTTTTTTTTTTTTTTTTTTTAAGAGAAGAAGCTTTTGGGGAAAAAAAGGCGAAAGCGGCCTAGAGATGGGTGTATCGATACTGAAGTATCGATACTCAAATAAAAAATACCGATACTAAGGTGTTTTTTTTACCTGTCATTTTGTTAATTTAACAAGAAATTTAATGCATACAATATGCACTGAATTGGACGAATAACCCATGTTAGCGAATAATTGTGCTTAATTCTGCTTAACGCACGGAAATGCTGCAAAACATAACCAATCAATCACAGAGAGCGTTCACTCACTACTGACACTGCATTCAAACAGGGCTGCTTTTCCCAAAAGTATCATAAGAAACCACTGATGCTTTTGGGAAACACAGCTCAGAACAATGCTTATCAGAGGAAAGAAAAACATAATATGTTTGAGTTATTTCACAATAAACTAATTTAAATTGTAGCCTATAATTTGTGCAATTACATTTATTTAAATTGAACGTTAAATTGAATTAGAGAGCAAAACAAAACACCGGTCACGAATTAGAAGTACAAAACGAGGATTTGTAAAGAAAAATGTTGGAGGATTTCGATATAATTCAAGAGAAGACTGGTTTTCCTTTTCTAAACAAAGGAAAATTATACTACGCCTATGTCCTACGTCATCCTCTGGAATGCCACTCTCTCGTATACGTGCGTATGACAGTTAGCGGAAGCTAGAGATTACTGTTTATAAAGTTTTAAATATGGATATTTTTCTTACAAAAACGCATCAATTCAACGGATGTGCTTTATTGGACTTCTTTTGGACTATTGAAAAATAACACCCATTCACTGCCATTATAAAGCCTGGAAGAGCCAGGACATTTTTAAATATAACTCCGATTGTATTTGTCCGAAAATCATATACATCTAGGATATTTTCAGAAATAGACACACATTTATCCTCACAAATCACACTTCTCTTGGGAATACGTAGAGCAGGGGTTCTCAAACCTCTCCATGAAGTACCCCCAGCACTGCACGTTTTGTTTGTCTTCCTATATCTGACCAAGTGGCAACCTCCCGCTCTCTCTCGTGAAGCCCACACGGAAGTGACTTAAACTGTAATTCATCAACTGGCTGCTAGAGGCTGGCTGCAAAAGGGAGTCAATCCCATAGACTCCCCATGTTAAAATGCCCAACTTTACAGCAGAAAAAAACATGTTTACAGCCTGGTTCAAAAAATTATTTTGGTCTATATAGCTAATTTTGCCCTTCATGACAACTGTGAGGAGGGTGAATTTTTTTTATAACTCATCCGTTTAAATTATATTAAGCCTTAAAGTTCTGCATAATTAAGGGCGCGGCCACTTGAGTGACGGGTGGATTGCCGCTGCTGTCACCACCGTCGAGCTAGGTGGGTGTGGTTTCAGCAACCAGCTCCCACCTCTTTGCCCATTTTCGATTATCCGGGAGTGACGCACTGCCAAGATGGCGACGGCCGGCTCCGCCTACTTTAGGCTTCAAAAACGCTCTTTGAAAACCTACGGGTGTCCATATTTTTATACAGTCTGTGTATCTGACACACCCACTTCAGGTCTTGCAGTCTCCACTGATGAGTTGAATCAGGTGTGATAGATGAGGGAGACATACAAAATGTGCAGGGCTGGGGGTACTCCATGACAGGTTTGAGAACCACTGACGTAGAGAATAGTTTTACTGCCTCTACAGTCTGACTGGTGCTTGATTTGCTAGTCAAATTTTAAGGGAGTATGTCACCCAAAAATGAAAATGTAATTTACTCCCTCTCATGTTGTTGTTCTAAACCTACAGTATATGAATGCTTGTCTAACATGTGACACAAAATGAGAAATGTATCAGACTTGCCTGTAACCTCCAGTAGTAGTGAGCACCTTGGACTTGTTTTGGTTCTCAAAGGATTTTAAAACTGATTTGGAAAAGTCATTAAAAGTGAATTAAATCTGCACAGGTTTAAAATGTTAAGTAAAAGTTGCCTTTCAGAGCATTATAGCTATAAATATTCAATATATAGAAATATTAAATAATGACTGAAAACAATCATGGGAAAAGTTATGGTAATTTATATATTACAGAACAGTACTGTAGTGCTGTGTTCGATACATCGATACAACGATGTATCGTCACAGAGATTTGATGATATGAGTATCGATACAGCTGGCCCTGTATCGATATTGTGGCACGTGTGCAGCAGTGGACCACGCTTAA
>NW_015557201.1:329756-331630 GCF_001515605.1 Sinocyclocheilus anshuiensis | reverse complement strand
GCCGCAGAGGAACACAACCGGGGTTGCCTGATATAAAGAGACATAATCCCTGAAACAGAGCTTCCCACTTGCGCAATACGGAAATAGCTGCTAAGTGTGTTACTTATTTTTATCAACCTGGCAACCATGTGCACACGCTCTCTCTCCACTGTGGATAAACATGCCTGCTTTCTGAAAACACTGGTAAGCTTGCAGTTTAGCGATCTCCACTTCAATATTCTATTTTCAGAAAAGTGTAATTCATCAACTGTTTATTTACATGAGAGAGAGAGAGGCTGTGTGTGTATGAATTACCACCGTTTTGCCGCATTTCTCTATTAACAGTGAAGCTATGGCTTTAATTATTTTAGAAACGATGTTACCAGCTCCTTGTTGAGAAAGATAATGTAGCTCTTGAGCGATTAAGCTATTTTATTGATCATTTGTGTTGCTGAATGTCTGTGCACGCACGCAACGTGACCTGTGTGAGTGACCAATCGTGTGTGCATGAGATACGGTGAAGACACTGCACAAGTTTAGAACTCTTCAAATGTAGAAAGTGTGTTAATTTGTGCAATGATAACCTACCAGCAATGTAAAGATGATTTTTTAAATATATTAGTATGAGTACAATATAAATTTATTAGAACGAGTACATTATTATTTATGGGCTTAAAAACAAGATGCAAACGCCTGCTCTGCCAATAGTTAGAAATGGCACTATAGTATGCCGTGTTTAATAAACAGCTGTTTTACTAAATTCTGCTGAGGTGCAATTCAGTGCAGCCCTATACCGTGATACAAATTGCATTGTGGCATCTGTATCGTGATATGTATCGTATCGTGAAAAGTCTTAGGCCATTAGTATTTTCACCAACAAAAACACTACACTTTTGCTGTAGTGTGTCAGTAGGAAATATCAATTTACATTTCCAAACATTCCTTTTGCCATTAATTGTCCGTCTAGAATTACTTGAAGAAACAGAAAAAACTGAGACAGACTAAATCCAGTAGAACTGTGGCAACATCTCCAAGATGCTTCAAGAAACCTTCCTACAAAGCTACAGTACTGTGAAAAGTTTTGGGCACTTGTGTAAAAATGCTGTAAAGTAGGGCTGCACGATATATCGAAATTATCGAAATATCACAAATGTAAATATCGCAAGGGCGTGCGATATCTGAATCATTTTAATAATAGGCTACTTAAATCAAAACGTTGCCGTCTCGACGATCATTCTCGTAAACGCAGTCGGTTATGTTTTAAATGAATGTAAACAGCTGAGAAAGAAATCGGATGTGTATCATTATACTGGATCCGTGTAGTCGGATTTAAAGGGACAGCAGCCTATAAATACGTTCTGCTGAATATGTCACTAATGTTAATCAAACAACAAAACGGCTATAACAAATTTTACCATACTTTCAAAACAAAAATTAAAATAGGAAAAATATGCAATATGAAAATAATTGAAGACAAAATGTATTTTACTGAGAAAAAACAAGATTTGGTTTTTAAAAAGCCTTTTTCCAAAAGGTACATTTGGAAAAAGGGGGGTCGTCTTATATTCGGGCCAATACGGTAATTATTAAATTTCTGTACCTGAATACTATTTTATCTATGCTTGTAAATTGTGTTTTGTTTTGTTTTTTACTGACTGTTCACTTGCCTTTAATCATGTTTGAACTTTCTCAGACTATAGTGTTTGCTGTGGTATATGAAGAAGTACTTAAAGTGTATGGAGAGCAAAGTTACAATGATATAAAATTAGTGTCATTAAAGGGGTCATATGATGCCATTTCAATTTTTCCTTTCTCTTTGGAGTGTTACAAGCTCTTGATGCATAAAGAAGATCTGTAAAGTTGCAAAGACTAAAGTCTCAAATCCAAAGAGATAT
>NW_015557201.1:287663-329685 GCF_001515605.1 Sinocyclocheilus anshuiensis | reverse complement strand
TTCGTTGTGAAAGCGAAACTACTTTGTTTGGTCTTCCAAAAGAGGACACGACTAGATTTAGATTTCTGGTTTTATGTTTACGCGGCGCGATGCAACGCAACGCGTAAAAAGACAGTATAAGTCATTATAATCAGTAATTATGTCCCCACTGGATGAAACAAATGCCTCGTTTATAATGGGTTTTATTGGTTTTATCTCGTTGCGCCGGGACACGGCATCACAGTATGGTAAGGGGCGTAACATTTCTGTCACGCGCTTGAGAAATTCGGCCAATCACAATGCACTGGATAGCTGGCCAATCAGAGCACACCTCGCTTTTCAGACCGATGAGCTTTGTAAAAATTGATGCGTTTCAGAAAGGCGGGGCATAGAGAAACAATGTACAGTATGTGGAAAATAATGTGTTTTTTGAACCTTAAACCGCATAAACACATTTCATTACACCAAATACACAAAATAATGTAATTTTTTAGCAACGTCATATGACCCCTTTAATTATTAATTAACTTCTATTAACTAAATCAAATCAGTATTTGGTGTGACCACCCTTTGCGTTTAAAACAGCTTTTGTCCTATATACACTTGCACATAATTTTTCAGTAACTTTGTAGGAAGGTTTCTTCAAGTGTCTTGGAGACGTTGCCACGGCTCTTCTGGATTTAGTCTCTCAGTTTTTTCTGTTTCTTCATGTAATCCCAGACAAACTGGATGATGATGAGATCAGATCTCTGTGGAGCACTGGCTGTTGTCAGACGCCTTGTGCAAACAAAAATCTCACTGGATTATTACAATTAATGGCAAAAGGAATATTTGGAAATGTAAACTGATATTTCCAACTGACGCACTACAGCAAAAGATAGAAATAACTGGTTTAAAACACATTTTTTTTTGTTGGTGAAAATACTAATGGCCTAAGACTTTTGCACAGTACTGTATATAAACAGGGATAATTGTTGCAAAGTAACCCTAAAAATCATCTTGGGGTTTCTCACTATTGTTCTTTCATTCCTTATCTCTCGTTCTCTTCCCTCTGTCCAGGCATTGGCTTACCAGCAGCTATATCCTCTTTGCTGTCCCCTACTTCGTCTATGACATCTATGCCATGTTCTTGTGCCACTGGTACAAACTTCAGGTCAAAGATCATGAGGAGGAGAGCGAGGCCAAATCGATGAGGTCAGCCATCAGCGGCTATCTGCGCCGAGAGTTCCTTATGGTCTTGCACCATGTCGTCATGGTTACTGTCTGTTTCCCTGTCTCTGTGGTGAGTGGAATGAGGGTTGAGTGACATTAATAAACATTTCTTTCTTTCTTTTTTTCACAAACACAGACATAATAAAGTACATCTTATTTGAAATATGATTCTGGAGGCCCATCAAAGCCAGTCTCGCCATGTGTTTGGAGTGTAGTAACATGACTTTGGCTTCATGACTGTTTAAGAGTGATTTGACGGGATCATGATCTGTGGGTGGCTTGAAGTGTGGTTGAGTCAAACTTGTCCTGAATGGGCCTGTGTACTTTCACCCTGTAATTATACTCTCCATCTGTATCCATGGAGACTGTTGCTGTCGGCAGCCGTTCAGCGGCCAGCACCCTGGCATTAGCTGCACTTAACTGGCAATGAGTGTTTTAGCCTGATAAGACAGAGAGGCTCCACAACACTTTCCTCGATAAAACCACACTAAGCTTTCCTACATTGACACAAGTATGACTTTCTTTTTTCTCATTTTCCTTTTATTTCCCTTTCCTCATCCCCTTTCCTTTTTTTCCATTCTCTCCTTTCTTTTTCACTTCCCTCCCCTTTCCTTTTCCTCTCCCTTCTATTCCATTCCCTTTTTATTTATTTCATTTCTCTTTCCTCTTCCCTTACTTTCTGTTTCCCATTTCCATTTACTTTTCTCTTTTCCTTTCCCATTCCTCCCCTTTGCTTTCTCTTCCTTTCCATTTCCCATTCCTCTTCCACTTCCCCGTTTCTTTTTAATTCCTATATTTAAATTTTCTCATCTTTTCCCATCCTTCCCTTTTCTTCCCTTCCTTTTTCTTTTCTTTTCTTTCCTGTTCTCCTTTCCTTCCTCCTTTTCTTTTTTTTTTTTCTCTTCTATCCCTTTGATTTCCCTTCCATTTCCATTTTCCCCTGGCTTTCTTTTTTTCGTGTTTATAATTATTATAATTATTATTTTTTTTCCAATTCCACTTTCTTTCCCATCCGTCCCTTTTCTCCTAATGTCCTTTTCCCCTTTCCCTGTAATTTCCTTCCTCTTCCTTTCCTTTCCCTTCCCTATTTTCTTTTCTTTTCCTCTCTTTTCATAGTTCTGGAGACAGGGCAAAGGGGATTATTTCCAGGGTGTGATGTTCCTGGCAGAACTCAGCACCCCATCTGTCTGTCTGGGAAAAATACTCATCCAGGTACTAAACACACATTCACCCTGTCTTTCCAACTCCCTCAGTCTTTCTTTTGTTTAGTGAATGTATCTTTCTATTTTTTAACAACCTAGGTAAGCAGATTTTTGCACTACTCTTTCTTTTCTTGGAAATTTATTCTACCAGACTTACTAATCTTAAAACATCTAATTGATTGACAATGATCTTTCACAGACTTTTGTACTGTAACGACTCTTTCTTGTTACACGTCTCCTTCACAGCTTCAGTGTTAAATGTGTAGTGGGGAATATTGAATCATGGTTTTCAGGGTTCATTGCTCTGCCTATTAATATTTTTCTATCTGTTAAACGCTCTCTCTTTCTTTGCTTCTTGCTCTCTCCTTTGTTTCCTTTACTCAGTATAAGCAACAGCACACTCTCCTACATAAAGTCAATGGAGCCCTTATGCTGGTCACTTTCTTCATCTGCAGAGTTCTTCTCTTCCCCTACCTCTACTACGCCTACGGCAGGTAACGATCACTTTTAACTCTCTCAGACATTCAGTCTTTTACCATGTCTTTTTTTTCTATTGCTCATGTAGTCCTTCTTTTATATTCTCGTTCTCCTCTGAGTCACACTGCCTCTGATATTAACATGGATTCTTAAATCTTGATGTTTTCAGACATAAGCATGAACATCGTATTTCTCACTCAGTCTCAACCCAAGATTTGATTTGAACATGAGACATACAGTATAATCCTCTTGAACGATTGTAATAACCACCAGAGATCATGAGCTGTGTTGTTTTGGACAAACCTTACCCTGGATGGCATGTTCTAATTTTAAAATTGCAATCTTGATGTATTCATAAGATTGGAAATTTGACCATCCTTAGACTTAACACTTGTGGTCCTAGTTAAATTTTCTGAGTATGATATTTAGTGGCAAACTTTATAGTTATTGTTATAATTATCCTCCTTGTGAAAGGAATGAAAGGAGTCCCGTTCTAAATAAAAGAGCCATGTGCCAATTGATAAAGACTTTGCATTACTGCTGCGGGTTTCATAAAAACAGTCAGTTTCCTGAGACACACCCTTGGGACTGCACGTGCATTGGCTGGACCAACCTGAAATGTGCATTGTTTTTTGTGATTTCTATATTTCCCCATTCAAGTAGATAGGAGTTGGTCTTGCATGCCTGACATAACAGCGTGGAGGCATTGCAAATATGCCTGTTTAGTGATCTGGCTTTCCTTGAAAGGGACTTTCAAGGAAATTCCCTTTCAAGGATTATACCGAATACCTCTTTTTACTTATTTACTATATGCTGACTATGTGCATATTTTTGTTTGTGCTCATATCCCAGGTACGCATCCATCCCCTTCTACATGGTGCCGCTGTCTGTGCCCTGGCAGTGTAATGCAGGTGCAGCTTTGCTCATGGCCCCGCAAGTCTACTGGTTTTCCCTCATCTGCAGGGGTGCCTTCCGTCTCTTCACTGGAGCCTCACGGCACAAAGCGACCCCTAGCAGCACAGACTCTGAACCGAAAACCTCACTTCTGCCCCCTGCCAACGGATACAGCCCCAGAGAGACTGACTCGCACTGAGAAAGGAGTAGAGATAGAGATGTAGGTACGGGGTAGTTAGGTTTAGACCAAACAGGAGACTGAAGGCAGATCATCTTATTACAATGGGTGGATCTACCTTAGACCCAGCGGTGTGGGTTAGCAAGCAAAGAAACTGAAGGTCTGTACCCTCGCTATTCACCATCATCTTCTCTTTGTGAAGAAAAATAAGACTGCCGACCAAACCAAACAGATAGTTTTCTCCCTAACATGCATGTTCTCTGTGTTGGAGCAGTAGGTCAGGGAAATGTCATCCGCTGCTTTGAAGGGTTAGTGCATCATTTGTAGATTACCATGGTCATAAGCTTCAGAAAAAGGGACTGATGTGGATACAACGGGAACAGTATTTCTAATGAGTGATGGATGGAAGGATTGATAGATCCCTCCTGTTCTCCTCTCTGAGAATTCTCCTCTGAGAGTCTCTCTGTTTGTTACAGTTGCAGAGAAGATACGAAAAGGAATCAGAAATTTCTCAGTCGATTTGTACATAAGTTTTTATTAATATTTACGTTGAATTCCAAACAGATTTTTAATTTATTTTAGATTTTTGTAGAATCTGTTTATTTATTATTTATTCAGTTCTATTCCTAATTACGGGTGGATTAGTTTAAAACAAAACCGTTCACTTCTAAAAAACCCGAAGCTGTTGGATTCAAAACAACCCCTCATATCCTCACTGTGGGTGCATGGCCTCCTTCCAGCTGTCCATCTCTCTGTTTTTCCCTTTGCTGGTTTTCATGACAGCTGAAAACAAGATGGCTGCGGCTGCATGCAGTTAGTTAGTGAATCAGCAGTTATAAAGTAGAAGGGGGGTCATTTAAAGGATTTGGATGAGGCTGAGGTAATGCATTAGCATATCTCTGCTGCAGTACTCCAATCCTTTTAAGATCCAGACATTGGACAGAGGGGGAAGGGACCGAGCTGCCCAGTAAAATGCTGCACTTGAAAACCAGGCTGAAGTTGGCAAGACACTCAGACGAACCTGAGCCAATCGGTTTGTTCTTTTCATACAGTTTTATGTGAGGAGAATGCCAGCATAATGGCCCTCGCTAACCTCTAAGTAGACCCACACCACAATATGGATTCTATGCTACCACTGATTGTAATCTGCACATTGAATAGGTAACAACTGTGTTCTTTCTCCACACAGACGAGATGTTTCTTAACTGCTTCTTTTCAAGCAGTCAGCCTTTGTTTCTGTCCGGATATATAGGAGGTCCACTGATGATGTGTTTTGTCACCAATTAGTCCTCACTTTTATGGTAAAAGTACCATTGGTGTAACAGTCTCATCACATACCTCCCTTAGGCCTGATTCTTTTGCTTTGCTCCCGAACAGGGATGCCAGTTTGACGTTAAACAGTATTATTAAGGGTGGAAGTGAGAGGATGGCACAGAAGGTGGATTCTAGAAGTGAATCTTGCACTGAATTATCACAAGGAGGGGTGCTAAACAAACATCCAAATCTGTGAGATACTGTAATACTTTTAAAAGCACTGAATAGATTATTTTAGATCAATGTCCCGGATTTAGTTCTGGACCACTATAATTGGAGTCGTCTTATAGATTAGTCATGTTTCTGTTACGCACTAGAACATTTTTGTTTTGTTTGCTTTACAGTTAGCCTGTATGCCAAAACGCATCCATGTAGCCTTAGAAGTAATGCTTTCAACATGCTCTTTACACAAAGTACTACTGGGTTGTTTTACACTGGGTCATCACAACGCTCAAAGGGACTGCCCAGTGCTGGGCATGGATAGGGGCCAGTATTTTCAACTATAGCAAAGTATACTGGTTTGGGAATGGGTAAAAAAAATTATATTTTGAGCTAGGAATGACTATCTTCTGACTATTTTTTTTTTTTTTTAATGTTATTATGCTTAATGTTAATTTATTCTTTTAATTTATGTATTTATTTGGCCAAGTCTGAATGTACATATGAATCCACCTCTAAATGTTCTTCTAAGTGGGCTTCTGGTTATTTAGTTGCCTGAAGACTGTTCTGTAATTCTGGTTTTCTCATCTGAAATATACTCTTGCTCTCTCCTGCTGTGCTCGCATGCTTTGTTTGACCTCCTTTTATACTGAAACAAAGGCTCTATGTCACCTGCTTAGTGTGTGTGATTGTGTGAGAGGGTAAAAGATAACTGCATTGCAATTAACGTTAGTGCAATGAAATTTGCCTGTATGTTTCTTTAGTATATTGAAGCACTATGCCAGTTACTCTTGGTTTCCTTATTCACACATTCTTGTCTTAGTTATGTTAAATGTGCAGTAAAAATGCCTCATCAACCAATAGTTTTTACTAAAAAAAAAAAAGGTGTCTTGAGATATCACACTTGTCTCTGCAACGGACCGAGGCTCTGTAAAACAGCAGATCAAAAGAGTTTGTGAGTGGCTCGCTATTGTGTAGCCAAACAGAATACAGTTTTGTTAGAGGTGTTGTAAAAAGAGAAGTAAAGTCCGAAACCGGAATGGTCACGTCGTCACCGTGTTCTCAAGTTAATGATAATAATGTATTGAAGTATAATTTAAATGAACCCTATCAAACCTAAATTCAGGATAATCTTATCATACATCAGCCCGCAGAATGACCAATTCCCGGTAAGTGAAACACCAAAGAGGCTTTTACATTGTAGTGCATTTCCATTACTCGACTAATAAATCTAAATCTAGACTTCTGGGTTACAACACGTTTTTCAGCAGGCTGAATCTCTTCTCGCATCGTGAAGGAGCTTCTGATTGGAATGTCTGAATGTCTTGGAGAAAAACGGTAAACGGCGCCCCCTGGTGGCCAATTTGTACACTTGCTCTGTGATCTTCTATCTAGCGCAATAAAGCCAGCTCATTGATGTTCTTGTAGCTGAATCATCTAACGCCTGTGGCGCATTATGTTTCACAGCGCCAACTGACCTAATAAGTTATTATGTGGATATTTGCTTATTCATGTTTTTTCCCTTAAAATTGAACAAATAACAGACACATTCTGTAAGTGTGAATACAGATTTATGTTGTATAACTATGCCAAACAAACTGGTTGGTACAGAGTTTTATAGGCTTTAGTTTTAACAAACAAAACAACCGAAATAATTTTTTTATTTTTTTTATACCAAATTAACACCACGCATTTACCTGATACTAATTTGTATTAATATGATTAATTAGTGATTAATTTGAACCATTGCACAACAATTTATAATTGTTTTAAATGTTCGAATCGTTAATCAGAAGGAAGTTCTGGGTTATTTATCAGTTATCAGTTCTTATTTTAGTATTTAAACACACACACACACACATACATATATATATATATACACACACACACACACACACATAGCTACATGTACTTATTAGATAAGTCAACCAACCCCACTAACACTCTTTTCATTGATGATCTTTTTGTACCCCTGTCGCCCACCAGCCTCGGTCGTCTCAGCCGGAGCGCAGAGCGGCGGAAGGAGGGAGGGGTTTGAGCCGCACCGGGAAACTAGAGGCTTGATGCAGCCTCCGCCGAACGAAGTCAGGCTGTCTCTAGACCGCAATGGCTATGGGTCTAACGTCGAAAAAATCGTCTTCTAGAAACAGCGGCGTGGAACGCAAGAATCTAATCACCGTCTGCAGGTAGTTTATTGCATGACACACACCGAACTGCTTTCCACTACACGAAGCGTGTTTTCAGTTAGCTTGTAATATACCAATAATACCTAGGTAATTAAAACTGTCAAAAGGTGTTTTTATAATTGTTTTTAACTTTAATATATTTTATTAACTAGAACATAGATCATAGGATATAGCATCTTTTGTGATTTACATTTTTGCCTAAACGCTTAATATTGAAGATGAGGCCCTTTAAGGACGTCGGTCCCTTATTTCATACCAGCATCCATGACGTCATTACATCCGTCCGACCATTTTCATTGCTGTGCACTCGACAGGCTAAAACCACAATATGTCCTTCACCCTCAGAGCCTTTCACAAAAAAAAAAAATGAAAATTAAGGATGATTTTAGTAAAATATTTTTTCTCAAATAGGGGCTACACGCATAAACAGGACCATACTATAGCACTGAATTGTACTCAGTGTATCTATTAAAGTTGATATGAAATCAAAATGTGACCCTATTTACTTTCTTAATGCACGTTCCTTGTCTTATGTGAATGATTCATCCTCAGTGCATGGAATGTTATCTCTTCACCTTAACTTTTTTCTCCTATTGTCACTTAGTCCATACAGGCTATTGGACGATGTTAACCAATAGCCAAATAGATATAATGCTGATTCCCCTTGCATTTACTGCAAATAATAATGAAAATGTCAAATGCAAATCATATTTTAAACAAACTGTGAAAGCATTCATTTTCCACTGTATTATTTTATTGATCACCAAATCACACTAGAATGAATGTATTGCCAACTTTGTTTCATTTGCATCATTCATTGAGCATGCCAGTGAATAAGTCAGTTTACTAAATCAATCAACTACTAAATAGTAGTTTACGGGTGTTTCATCAAATCAGAAATGTTTTTCTAGCCCTTATCAGGAGATCCACATCATAAGGATCTTGACTTTATGGCACACTAGTCATTGCATTCATAGACTGGAGTGTCTCAGCCCAAAGCTACTTATTGTACGCTTGCAATACTATGTGCACGTTTTGTCCCAGCACACTGTGCGTTGGTGAGTCATGGCTGAATCGTATGAGGAACACCGAATTCCATCACTGCATTCTGTTCTGCAGGGCTGTGTGGGACTGTACCAGAGCTGCACTTTACCGGTCGGTTGGTACAGCGCAGTAAGTGGGTGTTGAATAATTCATGTTTGGGGGCGCCCCAGGCATAGGCCATGTACAGTTGCTGAATGGACACAGAACACTGTCACTCCTGTTGGGACAGCAGCACCATTGTGCTGTCATAATGGAAATGCAGTCAAAGAGATGATTGTGATGTGGCAAGCTGTTGTGACATCATCATCCCTGCAGTAAAAAGGAATATGGGTTCTAGATGGGTTAATACTAATGGATAAAAACCCACATTTAAAAACAAAGTATTCTTAGTTCCCAACATTTTGAATTATGTATGGAGAGCAACACCAAAATAGATCTTCATTAATGTCAGCACATATTTATTAAGTATACAGCACCATGGCTAGAACCAAACTTTCTGAGGTTCTACCATCTGGATGGCATAATGTAGGACTTGTTAAACACATGAAACACATGCTATGCTAATGCAGTGTGGAAAAATGAACAAGAAAGAATTACAAAAATGGACTTCAGACTTCACAGATTATTATAAACACAAAGACGCTTTTGTTGAAAAGGGCTGAGGCCTTTCTTCGCTACCCACATCTTTTGTCTGGCCATGCCAGAGCTGTTTGTTACATTAAACGACAAAATACACTGGACAAAGGACTTGACGAGAAAAGAAAAAAAAGATTTTTGACTCTTAATTAATGGCTGCTAGCAAATAAATCTCAAACACTGCTTAATTAAATTGGATCGTGATTAGCTCCGATTACTTGGTGCTCTGAAAGAGTAGCTAAAACCTCACGTGTCTGTATTTCTCTGGTACATTGAGATCAGGAGACCATTGCGTTTATTTCCTTCACTCTCAATCATCAAACCCTCAGCCCCATTGTCATGTCTCTCAGTCCACAGTGAGATGCCCATTAATGAAAGTTGTTGTTCAGTCTTTAGAGACCTTTAAACCAGGTTGAAAGGCTAAATGGTCAGGGACATTTGAATTTGGCCCCTAAATCACACTGGGCAGTGTAGTCTTCATGGTAGCTGATCTAAGCTGGAAAAAAGGAGCAGATCTAACCAATATATTTATCTAAAGCATCTTTGTTAAAACTAAGAGCTGTTGACATTGTGGAGAAGGGTTCTGACCAACAGAAACATGGTAAGTTTCACTCCCCATAACCTACTCACTTATCTCAAAGCTGAGTTTGTTCTGCGCTAAGATCGAAACATTAGTGATGTTGCATTTCTTCAGCTTTTTTTTTTTTTTTCAATGGTTACACATACAGTCTGGATCACTGACATACTATAACTATAGACAGTCAGACAGTTTATACCGTTTCAGTTTTCTACTTTTTCAGTTTTTACACTCAAACTAAACAAATGTCAGTTTTCAGAGGGGATAAATAAAGGTTTCATTTTAAGGGCACTCATAACATGTTTGTCGGTTGGTTTTTACTAATGGAAAACCTCGAATGCACTGTAAGTTTTGTTTTTGGATGAAAGAATATTCCAAACATTGTTTTCATGTAACAAGGCAAGAGCTCAGTGCTTTGAACCATGAGATCTGTAAAAGTGAATGGCAGTAAACCATCATTGATATAGGGCAAGTTTAAGAGGTTTAAGACATGATGAAGTGTAAAATAGGGCGTGATGAAGGCCTCCCAGGTCAAAGTCGAGAGGTAAGAGTTCCAGCGGTCAAAGAAAGGCTCTTGTTGATGTCCCCATGTCTCGACTTTCCGATATAATGGAATGGCCAGTTTTGCTCATCTCCTTGATAAAGGTTTCCAGACAGCTGAAGCTAGTAATGTAAAGGTGTGGACTCTGATGATTCAAGAACTCTGCAAAGATGAGCATTTGAATTCAGTGTCAGTCTTTGTACAGTACAATCAACAGCTTTAGTTTTGTGTATGATTTTTCATCTAAAATAATATACAGAAGTGATTGTAGATGAAGTTTAATGGGACTTTAAAAGAAAGGGGACATAGTTGTCTTGATTCCTTCAACTACCTTCAATTAGATTTTTCTATTTCTCTTAAAGGTGTTGGAGATCAGTATCTTCCAGACATTTTTAAAAGGGTTGGAATTGGGTACCAATTGCTGTATTTTCATCTTCATCCTTGAGATCTAGTTCTTTGACCATCTGATTTCCTAGGAACATATCAAAATCATATTTATTTTATCAAACATGTCTTGGCACCAGCTCAGCAACCTCTGACTGGTTCTTCCATGATCAACTTTAACTTCTAACTCAGAGCAATGAGGCTAAATGCACAAATACACAAACAATCATTTTCACTTACTTAGCTTCTCAGCACATACCTAACCCACTGAACTATCCTCCAGTTATAGTAAGATTTTTTTTGTTGTTGTCTGTAAGATGTGCTACAATTTAATTTCATTTGAATTTGATAAAAGTTTGTATTTTTAATCTGCAGTCACTCTAGGGGATTTTTACTGAGCAGTTATTGGGTTGGAAAGCTTATCCAGAATTAGCAGACAATGCTGGTACTGCCTACAAGAAGGGTGAGGGAAGAGGGGTGAAAGAAGTATATTAAAAAGCTAAAAACAGAGAGTGGGAGGGAGATGTAGAGAAAGGATGATTGGTCAGGCTTGGGAGAGGAGAGCCAAACAGGGAAAAAGTGATGACTGATGGAAAGGGTATAGGAGAGAGGACCCAAAACATAACCTGAAAGAAGGAGGCTCAAAAACAATCTGGAGTTATAATCAGTAATCTGTAGGTTTTAAAAGCTGAGAACAAACCCGAACTGGGAGGCTATTTTGAAAGGTCATAACGTATAGTCAAAGGTCCCCTTGAAAAAACTATCAAAATCTTAAGAGCAAGTGCTATGAAGTAATATTTCATAGAAGGGTCTGGCTTTTTGGCCTGTTACCAAAGTGGGCGAGACCAAGGACACAAAAGCCATTTGTTAAGTGGCTGCACATTTGTTTTTCAGTGTCAAATCGTACCAAGACAGTCTTGCTGCCACATTTCTCTATTAGCATTTTAGCCCTCACCCTGCTGACCCTCAGAAACTTGCATCTTTATATTTTCACTACACTTTACATTTACAGTTGTCAAACTTTGTCATATCTTTGTGTTTTTCACTGCTCTTGTGACCAGGCGTAGTGTGCAATCAATGTATTTGGTTGGCTGGTGTTGAGAGTTAACCTTCCTGCAATGATTAGCATTGTTCACGGGGCGTAGGATTGCCATACACTTGTGGAAAACACCTCTTGGTTCAGCCATAGAGCCAAAGAGAAAATCAAGAATCAAGAATGTCTGTTGTTTAAAGGATCCGAATCTAACTGGGTTGTCATTACAGTTGCACAAATTTTGCTCTGGCCAAATGATGAAGCAATGAAACAGGCACAATCAAACAACTACATGTGACTAAACTGAAATTCAAGCTGGCAAGATCAATGATCCTTGTAGAACCTTGGAATATCAATGTAACATAATGAAATATGTTAATTATATTGCACCATTAAATTATGTGTTACATAAGTAATTTTATTATTGCTACAAATAAAAGTCCATGGCATAACCATCATCCTTTGGAGTTGGATTCATTAAGTACTAACCTGTATCCAGGATGTATTCCAGAGAAATCTTAGGTAAACAAAAGAAGAGACTTGGTCCAAAAGGTAAAGTTTTTGTTTTGAATGGCAAAAATTATTCAAGATGCAGTAACTTATCTCCACAGAAGGTAGGCTCTGATGATGATGATGTTTCCTCAGCTGTTGGTGATATTTGCCTATATTTTACTTGTTCCCAGCTTGGTGAATCTGTCCCCCATCCCACTCCCAGCACCCTATACCCTCCCCAAAGATTCGGCCTTACTCCCCATTAAAGAGTCTTCCTCTTGGGCATAAAAGCCTTTCGGAAGGACGTAGTCTTGGTACCTCGGCTGAAGGAAGCAGCTCCCATGGAGATCTTTGTCTTGCCACTGGTGATGGTGGAAGAGCCCAGGGATGTTGTGCTCTTCCCACGGGAGATAGATGAGTTTCCCATCATGATCTTGGTCTTGTCTCTCTTGATCGATGTGCTCCCCAGGCTGAGGGCCGTCTTGCCCTCTGTGATACTGGTGTTACCCATGGCGGAATCAAAGGTGGTGGCGTTGAAGCTCCAGGAGGTCTCCTCCAGCAGCCAGCCTAGATGACCTGACCTGGAGCACGTTCAGGGTTCAATTTTCTCAACTCTCCCTTGGGAAGCTTCTGCTCTCCTGATTCTACAGGATGAGGTTATGACGGCTCATCGCGTGCCCTGGCAGCAACGCATCCCAATGCACACAGACAGTGTCTGGCTGGGTGTGACAGTCCAAACAGTTGGGACCAGAATGCTAAGCGTAGTGAGAGCAACCCCCATGCAGCATAAAGCCCTTGTTGAGCAGTATAACGTGGGCTCCGCAAGGCCACATACCTCCCCTGTCTGGCGTGAATGGACAGAGGCTGCCGTAGGAGGCCTTAGTTCTATCTGGGGGCAGAGCGGACAGTAGACTGCATTGTCCCGTCGCTAAAGCAAGGCACTGAAGAACACATTGTTGAGCGACACAATTGATGGTGACATCACTCAGTTCCGTGGCATTGTGCCTCCCTAGAACCGCTATCCAATGTTATACTGTACACGGTTGATTGCTGAGACTCAAGGGTGTGGTCTGCTTTCATGAGTTTATGTTATGTCAGACCCCCAAAATGTATAGTCAAATTAGTTATCGTCGAAGCATTGTGTTGTGTTCTGTCCAATTGTAAAAAAATGAAAACATTTTCTATATAGCCAACTCTTGAGATTCTTGCTTATTGTGCAAGCTACTAGGGAAAGCCAGGTTCACACTAAGATTTTGGCTTCTCGTTAATAAATCTGAAACTGACAAAGTTCTGGCAGTGTAAGAAATTTTGCGTCACATCGTGCAGTCTGAACGCCTCTACTAGCTGTCGATGGGGACCAAAGTCTTGGCTACGATCGCATAGTCTGACATAAAAGAAACATTACAGTGCGCTGTGGCTTTTACCTAGATCTGATTTGGATCACATTGTATATTTTGACAAGCAGTGTGTGCCCAGCTATAGGTATAGTGAAATAAACCCTCTGAAATATTTTAGAGGTACAATGTTTTAACCATTTCAAAGATCTATTTATTGACCATTCTGATTTAATTCATTGTTATACTGGTTGATTTATGCTACACTTAATGTACGATTAAGAAGTCAAAGAATTAACAATGCACATTTTAATTGAAAGGCGATGGTTGAAGTTAAAACTTTGTACTATGACTTGGTTAGTCCACTCAAATGATACAATTCCATTTGCAAAACAGAATCTCAGATCTGGATTCTGGATCATTATCCAACTTAGACCCTTCTGCATGTGAACAACAATAACAGCCATTCTAGTTGTGGCAGTGCACACCCTCACACATGCATGCATGTTCTCTTCATGAAAACCAGATTGGTGTCTGATCTCTGCACATGTTCTCTCAGACAAATCTTTATCTTAAAATAAACTGTATTCTCTTTCAGTGACAAATATGTCATGCTCAATTCCAAGCTAATTTAAGATACACTTACACTTCGTTTTGCATCTAGAATGCATTTGTGTGCGATTCTAGAGCAAGCTGGCAAACACTTGCATCTTACAAGACATCCAACCTGCTTAAACGCTCTACTACAAAGTTAATCTTTGTGGACACACATACACATATACTGTACATATACTGTTTGTAGTTATATTGGTGTCTTTAAGTCACAGATGAAAATCCCAGTAGAGATTCCATTGTGTTTCTACAGTAACAGACTTCTCCCCTTGACTTAAAGTGGCCTTGCTCAAAGAACTAGTAGTCTCCCCGTGAGTGATTGTAGTTGTACCCACCACAAACGCAGTCTCTCCCTTCCTCAGTTTGGTCTTGCTCCTCGAAAGAACTGTTTTCCCCCATGAGATGGCTTTCTTGCTTTTCATCAGTTTGATTTTCCCTTTTGTAAAGCAGGTCTTTCTCAGTAAAAGAGAAGCCTTTCCTTTTGAGGCTTTTAAGTCGTCCTCTTGCTGTATATCTGTTGTCTCATCCTTCTCAGTGCTCTTTCTTGCTTTTGAAGTCTTGGTGTTTGTTTCAGTGTTTATAGATCTCCTTTCCATCTACTTGGTCCGGCGCTTGGGCATGAGGGCCTTACGGAAGGAGGTTGTAGTTTTGCCTCGGCTGAAGCTGGCTCTGCCCAGAGAGATGGTGGTCTTGCCTCTGGTTATGGTAGAGTCGCCCATAGAGGTAGTGGTGACCCCACGGGTGATTGAGGACTTGCCCATGGTGATGGAAGTCTTGCCCCGGGCTATTGAAGAGTCGCCCACAGACAGGGCAGTCTTCCCTTCCGTAATACTGGTGTTCCCCATGAAGGCATGTAGGTCGTCAGGTCTTCAGACTCTCAGTTCTCTCTCTGTTTCCTCTACCCTTTGAGTGAGCTAGAGTATTAGCATTCCAGTGCCTTGCAGGTTTGACTGTTCTGGGAGAAAACTGTACACAGTATCGGGACAGCCCTAAATAGATCACACCACCAATTCAGCAAGTGGGTGGGTGGAGAAAGTGAGCGTGAGTGTGTTCGGATACGAGGGAGATTTGCTCACTATACTGTTGCTTTTAAAAAAAACAAAACAAAAAAAAACCTACAGGCGCAGAGGATGGAATGGAACCCAGGCGAGGACAAAGGTCTCAATCCCGACAAGTAGCATAGAGCTGTTGGCAGAGGCACAAGGACTCCAGTTGTGATGGCAGGAGTGGTAACGTGAATATGCCATCAAAAGGGCATTGTCTAGCACACAGGACAATTGGGATTGACCTCAGCAGTCCGCTGTGGCACCGCTCCCGAAAACGCCTGTTACATCAGTCAGAATGGCAGCGTTGAGTGGGGCCTGCACCGATGCTAGCGTTTGTGTCTGCCTGTAAGATGCTAATCATACTGTTAGCGAAGTGTGGTATTTCATCAATGCGTGGTTTTTTTTTTGTTGATGAATTTGGAGTTTCCAAATCAATGTTAAGTAGCATATCTAGTGTGACTAAATTTGACTATATATTGCCTCTGTTTCTCTCTCAGGTTTTCTGTGAAGACGTTGTTGGAAAAGTACACTGCTGAGCCTATTGATGACTCATCAGAGGAGTTCATCAACTTTGCGGCAATTTTGGAGCACATCCTCAGTCATCGTTTCAAAGGTATATATTTAAACAACTTCCTGTCAATTCCCAATGTGTGTTGGTACTCGTGAATAATCTGGGGTGATTTTTATTTGATCAGGTCCAGGTGGTTGGTTCAGTTCAGATGGCCAGAGGAGTTTCTGGGACTATATCCGTCTGGCCTGCAGTAAAGTCCACAACAACTGCATCAGTAGCATTGAGAGCATTGAGAACATTAGCACGTCACGAGCAAAGGCGAGACACTTTAATCTTCAAGCACTCTATCTTTACCCTCTTGAGATGATTAGCATAGCATATGTTTTGTTTTGGATGCTGGTCCCTACCATGGGATGCTGGTGTGCTGATTTATTCCATTTTGCTTCACTAGCAAAGCTTTAACTCTAATTGTTTACTCTCTGGTTGTCCTACAGGGACGAGCCTGGATTCGTGTAGCTTTGATGGAGAAGCGTTTGTCTGAATATGTAGCCACTGCGTTAAGAGACACTCGGACTACAAGGTTATAACTCTGCACTCTTTCCAATGAGTTTGACAGCTAAATTACATTTCAAAGTAATTTAATAGATTTGTAAATCTATATTTGCCGCTGCAGGAGATTTTATGATGATGGTGCCATAATGCTAAGGGAGGAGGCTACCGTTCTCACGGGGATGCTAATTGGACTCAGTGCTATTGACTTCAGGTAAAAACACTGCATTCATGACAGCTCACAAATGACACTTACTTCAGCGTGAATGTGTGTTTTTTTGTTTGTTTTTTTCCCAGGAATGTGTCATTTATTAGCCACTAGTTGCACCAATTAGAATGTGTTCACACCATAGACTGTATAAAAACATGGACGTAGTGTCCGTGACGTCACCCGTAGATTTCCGAAGAGCGTTTTTGAAGCTCAAAAGTGGGCGGAGGCGGCCGTCGCCATCTTGGCAGAGCGTCACCGCGTGTCACTCCCGGATAATCGAAAATGGGCAAAGAGGTGGGAGCAGGTTGCTGAGGCCACGCCCACCTAGCTCGACGGTGGTGACAGCAGCGGCAATCCACCTGTCACTCAAGTGGCCACGCCCTTAATTATGCAGAACTTTAAGGCTTAATATAATTTAAACGGATGAGTTATAAAAACAAATCACCCCCCTCACAAGTTGTCATGAAGGGCAAAATTAGCTATATAGACCAAAATCATTTTTTGAACCAGGCTGTAAACGTTTTTTTCTGCTGTAAAGTTGGGCATTTTAACATGGGGAGTCTATGGGATTGACTCCCTTTTGCAGCCAGCCTCTAGCGGCCAGTTGATGAATTACAGTTTAAGTCACTTCCTTGTTGGCTTCAGAGAGAGAGCGGGAGGTTGCAGCTTGGTTCACACCAATTAGTGTGATATGATACTGACTGTTTGTCTTTTTTTGTTTTTTTTTTGCCAACATTAGTTTCTGTCTAAAAGGAGAAGTTTTGGATGGAAAGACACCTGCAGTGATCGACTACACACCTTACTTGAAGTTCACCCAGAGGTAGGTTTGCATTTGCTGACCAAACCCAAATCCTAAACCTTATAGTAGCCTTTAAAATGCCATTACTGCTATTGATGTGCCTCTGCAGCTATGACTACCTGAGTGATGAAGAAGACCACCGCAGTGTGGACAGCAGTGCCAGTGATGAGAGTGTAGCCGAGCATCCTTACATTCCTTTGGTCACAGATGAAGAGAACTGGAGCAACAAATGCAGAAAGATGGAGCAAAGATTCAAGATTGTCTATGCCCAAAAGGTATTGTGTGTTTTTGACTTCCAGTCACTGGGTGATTTGGTTGTAATCCAGCTTAAGTTGGTAGCTTGTTTCTTGCTGGTCCAAGATTGTCTAGCAACTAATGACCAATTTGGATCAGACTGAAACACAGCTACCAGCAGTGGATTAAAGCAGAAATAGTGCATTCATATACTAATCCATAAATCCCTGTAATTTTAGGGTTATTTAGAGGAATTGGTCCGCTTGAGGGAATCCCAGCTGAAAAATGTAGAAACTGAGAACAAGAGGCTAGTTGCTAAACTAGAGGAACTACAGGTCCAGAGTCGACAAGAGAAGAAAGAACTGGAGGCCATTATACTGGAGCTACAAGCACAACTGTATGCACACACACACTATCACACCTTCTGCATTTGTGTCAACTAGAAGTCTCTAATGGCTTTATTCTGGTATGTTTTGCAGCACTGGCATTATTCCTCGTGAGTCCTCTCGTTTGGGACTCAAAGGACTGTCTATTCCACTCATTAACCAATGCACAACTGCACAATCCGCCAACAACAAAGGAAATGTAAAGCTGTTCCGTCGGTAAGCGCTGACTCGAAATTGGAAGACCCTCACCACACCTTGTTTAACACCTTGGCAGTCGCTCAGAACACCTTAGCAACTACATCCCGGAAATCACCTGTATCACAGGAAAGCACTATTCAGTCTAGTCATGAAATTATGTTTTTGGGTTTAGGAGGAGTTTTCACAGTTTGGATCTCTCAGCTGATGTGAGTTTGAACTCTGACTCTCAGAAGGAAGACGGCATTCAGAATGGAGACACAACCTGGTCAGCAGGTAAAAGCATGCAGATTAACACACAATACAATCATGTCTGAATACTGATTACTAATTAATGTTCCTTCTCTTCTCTTCTCTTCTCTTCTCTTCTCTTCTCTTCTCTTCTCTTCTCTTCTCTTCTCTTCTCTTCTCTTCTCTTCTCTTCTCTTCTCTTCTCTTCTCTTCTCTTCTCTTCTCTTCTCTTCTCTTCTCTTCTCTTCTCTTCTCTTCTCTTCTCTTCTCTTCTCTTCTCTTCTCTTCTCTTCTCTTCTCTTCTCTTCTCTTCTCCTCTTCAGCTAAAGACAACACTCCCTCTATGCTCGGTCTATGTGGTTCTTTGGCTTCTCTACCCAGCTGTAAGTCACTGGCAAGTCTCAAATCCACGGAGTATTTGGTCAACATCAGCACAGAGCCTAGTCCTGCCCTGTCTCCTAGCTAGGGGGCGCCAAATTCCAACTAGCAAGACACTCTCAGTCCCAGTACTTTCCTTTGTACTTTGAGTACTTTCCTCCAAGAAACATCACAACTGTCCTACCAACATCCTTCAAAGATCCCAGTGAGCTGAAACAATGTAATATATATATATACACAAGGTGTTTTATCTGAATTTGGTTTTTGTCAAGTGTAAGATCTTAAAAATCCATGAATGGCAACCCCTCCAGCACTCGCTTATTTTCTTATCTTTACTTGCCAATTTATTATTCACTCTTGTCTTCCACCCTTCAGCACAGTCTTCTTCAGCATGTTTGAGTGTCTGTAACATTCCCTGAGCCTGATATTACAGCCCAAAGGCACAGCAGCTTATCTCTGTTAGTTTTGAACTCATTAGTCCTTGAATTCCCTGCACAAACAGATCAAAGTGAAACACAAAACTCAAGACTTGGCAGTTATTTATTATACATAAATTCATCTTAATGAATATGAACATACAGAGTGGCACATCTGTTCATGTTACCCACAGTTGAATCTCTGATTTAGACATATTACCTTTCTTATGCTTATTAATAAAAGATATGAGGGAATAAAAGAGAGACCAAGGAAAGAACTGTTGCCTGTATCTGCATGTCAAATGCGCTTTATTGAGGCTGTAAATGCCTCAGCTGACTTTATGTACTTGCTACTTTGACAGTTATATTAAGTGACTGGAAGTAACTGCAAGTGTTGTCAGCTAAATTCAAATCTTTTGTCATATTTATCTTACTGGTGTTGCTTCATTTCTTGTATTTCTTCAGTTTCTGCATGTATACATAATTGTCTATTTTGTTATGCGGTGGCAGTGCTCTGCGGTTTTGAATGGAAATAAACTATTCTTTTATCTCAACTCACTTGTTTGTATAAATATTTCAAAGCCTATAAATCTCACATTCTTCTCCCAGAATGCTTCAGGGCAAACAGCAGAGTCATAACAATAGCAGCACTTCCTGGGAGAACTCGACATTTAGTGGATATTGCTTGTAACGACTTTGCTACGCAGGGGACGATCAAACAGAAAGACACAGTGTATCTACTCAATACTGGCCTGTGCTACATACAGGGTTTGGCACATTTTCTACATAAGGAAGGAAAATGAATGAAGAAATGCATATGATGATACAAATATCATGTTGGCACAAGCAGTGCAAGACAGTTTTACTCATAATAGACATCAGTAATCAGTTTCTGATGGATAAAACCAAGTCCTGCACTACATTTTCTCACTGAATATCCTATTTCACTCAGAAGTCTGACAAATTATGGAAATAGAACAGGTTGCAAAAGGCAACTCATACTGACTTCAAAGAAATATGTTATCTGGCACTTTGTGGTCAACACCTGCCCTTCTTGTGTATATAAATATCAAGTATGTACTTGCATGGGTACATGTCTGTATATACATTGCAGGAATGCAGTACAGTACTGTATATCACCTAACAGCCATTTCGTAATGTCTGATGAAGGATAGATGGCCCAGAAGTAGGCCTGGACAGAAATAGCATCTACCTGTTTGTCTTAAGTAAGAAAAGGTTTTCTCAAGTAATATCCAAGTTTGGTCGACGACTTGTATCCTATTATATTTACATTCCCATTAACAACACTTTGCCACCCTAAATGTCCTATTAAAAAGCCCCTTGGTTAAAATATGATTTTTTTTTTTTATTACCCTAAAGTTAAATTGTAATATAATCCACAAACATTATATTACAAATCCTCAACAAACCCATGTTCTTTCAGTTAGGACACTAACTTTCAGTTAGCACGCATTGTGCTACTCAGTGCTGGTGGTAGAACTCTGGAAAGTATGAATTCTAATAAAGTGGGCGGGGAGAGTCGCACTGAGACCCGCCCCTAATAGATCGATGCTGCCAACGACCAATGGGGTGTGAGTAGTATTTTTCAGCAGCCAATCAGAGTGGAAACGTGTTTAGACGCCGTGCACTGCTCTGAATCCGACACGAGTGTGTAGGTTGGTTGTTGTCAGATGAAGAATTGGCAGCAGCCCATACAATGTAGTTCTTTACTAGGCCAAGTGGAATAAGCCGTTTAGGACGGCGCATACAAATTTATATGGTTTTTCACACAGAAAAAATAACGCATTTTGTTAAAGTAATTAGTTTGGGAAAACTTCACTATCATCACAAAAGAAAGTAGCTGACTAGCTAGCGAGTGCGCTAAAGCAAAGTATTTGCACACAAACTTTATTTTTTGACGGCTAAGTCGGACGAAAACCTTTGCTGGAGTATCAGCTTTAGGTAAACGCTGGAGTTTGCGAGATTCGCGAACTTTTTAAAGACTTTTTAAAGCACAAAGCGACTGTGGGAATGTCGTGTCGGAGTGGAGTGTCCCGGGTGGGTAATCAAGGACTGCAGCCCCTCCGAGCCACGGTCCCGTTTCAGCTGCAGAACCGACCAGCACCGCGCTGCAAAGACACCAGACCAGGTAAAAACCACAAGAAACACGCAAAAGCACTTTTTAAAGCCATGGCGTTTATTTACTAAGATGCCCAACTGTCCTATCCATTCTAACTCTGCTTCTTTGTTAGGTATAATAAGAATATTGATCATATTAATATTGTGAATGGATAATCTGCGGAAGTCATGTAGTTTAGCTGCTCTTTTCATGGCTTCGGTGCAACAGTGTTCAAGAAATTTTCCAAGAGCACTGAACGACCCCACCTTGTTCCCTACATGTTTAGTGGCCCTGGTGGTCACAAAGCATGGCATGGGAGAGAATAAACATAGCAGGTCTGTCTATTAAGTCACTTTTGATGTCTCTTTTAGATGTTATTTTTAGCCTGCAGTATTTTATAAACTCTCATCACTGTTTTGGCATGTTCAGCACATAAACAGTGTGTGTCCAGTGCTCAAGAGGTCTGTTTTGCTTCAATTTAAATAATCTGCAGGCACCATCAGGAAAAACAAATCACAACTGTCACATTACTGCGACCTGCTGTTATATACTAACATGTCAAATTTGGAAACAGTTCTTGCATTGTTTTTGTGTTGCTCAAGCATTTTACTATACAGATCTAGTATAAATGCAGGTTTATTATCGTAGATCGGGGGTCTTCAACTTTTTTCAGGCCCCTTTGGTTGGTAGAGAAACAAAGCAGGGACCCACTGTTAAAAACTCAGTAAATTTGAGTGTTACATATTGAACTTGGTTGATAATAACGTGTATTGTACAATATTAATGCATTTACATTCTATATGATGGTTATGTTTCAAATCCTTTAATTTGATCATTATTAGGGTTGCAAAAAGGTGGAAAATTTCCAATAAATTTCAGAAACATTCCAGAAATTTTGGAAACTTTCCAGGTTTTTTTTTGGAATATTCCAGGGATTTTTGTAAAGTTTCCAGAAATTTACCTGAAAATTTTCACCCCTTTGCAACCCTAATCATTATTGATTGACAGAGTTGTATACGTATGCATTGCATTTTAATTATTTAATACATTTTATCATGATAATTTTGTTTAACAAGGAGTAGTTAGACTGACATTGAAAACCCTCGTCTTATATGATTGGCATAACAGCTACACTGGAAAAAAAAAGGTGTAGAATTAATTTTTTTAACCAAGAAATTGAAATGAAATTTTGAAGTAGAAAAACTGAATAGGCTAGTTTCTTACAAAACACATTACAATATGTTTTATTTACAACTTTAGAAAGAAACCTTTTTTTCAGTGTTTATTGAACAATAGGTTTATGTTTTTAGTAAACTTTGGTCTCTTACTAGTGTGACATGTTTCATAGGTGTCAGGCTGCCTCTGGTATTTTACATCAGCATATTGTCAGATTTCCTCAACTAAGTGAGAATACTTTGAAAAGTCTCGTCTTTAGTTTTAGGACAATGTGTGAATCACAAAGGGCCGTTGATTCTGAGTGCAACTAGATCTTCGCAAGGCTTTTGGAGAAAGAGTAGGTCTTCCACACGGCAGTCTACAAACAGAGGATAGAATGACCAAAATAACTTATTTATTGTGATTTACCAAGGAATTAAACAGCAAATCCCTCTCTTAGCATTTAGCATTTGTGCTGTTGCTCAGAAAGTCACGTGTGCAGCCCACACAAAATGAGGCAGAAATCTCCACAAACTTCCACAGAACTGAAACACCAGTCATTCAAGAAGTTCAACACATCCCCTCCTCACATCTTGGGTGTTAAATAAACATTTAGACTCACTGGCAGTACTTTCAGATATAGTATTCGCAGCTTCAAATCAGTGCTGAAAATGTGAAAAAAATACAATATTTATTTTTCCTGGTCTGATCATGAGTAATCTGTTTATTGAAAGAAAAATACATGAGCTTAAGCTTCTTTAGCCATCATTGAATTTGGCACAATATCATGGCATGTGTTTCTATTCTGTGGTTGCGCAAAGGAGCACAAGCGGTGGCCAGAGGTTTGGCTGTGTGCAACTTTAGGCCATATGCCAGTATGTGTATTTTTATATCCTGCCCACTATGCTTGCAGGAGGAGGATATGATTTTGAACTATGCAGCTCATTGCAGTTTTCATCAGGACTGTGAAACGCATACATGAGCTCCTGGAGAAAACGCACAGATGATCTCATAAAACCTGTCAAGAACATGTCAAAGTCACATTTCAACCCAAATTCCATTTACATAAAGAAAACAAAACCAGTTTTGGGGCAAATCAAGACTTTTAAGACTTGTTGCATTCATGCAAATTTAAGTACATTTCCACCTGATTCTTATTAACATAATGCAAAAAAAAAAATAAAATAAAATGTAATGCCAAAGAATTTAAGTATTTGTACATTCCAGTGGTATTTTTTGTACTGCCTTTGTTGCTTTAAAAATATTAAACGAAAATAATAATTATATATGTATTATTTATTTATTTATTACTGGGGTTAAATGTGACCTGGATTTGTTTTTGTGAGATTACATTATACACACACACTCTTGCACCATATCAGACAAACCATACATATTCCTCAACCCTTACAATGTCACAGTCTCATTCACATAGTCACCCAACCTGCTTGATACCACACCCTCAAACGCAGTGACAAAATAGTCTCCGTACTAGACAAGTGTGCCTTGTTTAACACCCACCAGTAAACGTCCACCATCAAAAGTGTCCCAAATCCATAGACCCCAGGGGCTGGGAGGAGGTGAATGGATCCAGGAAGGACCTGACAAGGTCGGAGATCAGGTGTACCGTTATTAGTTCCTATGACATGATCAATGCACAGAAGAAGTAAAACCGTCTTGTGTACGTGTGAAAATGATCCTCTGGAGTATTTTGGGCAAGAGCTTGATAACTAGCTTGTCTGCAGTGTGTTGATGAAGCACCAGGATGTTCAGCATCCGTTATGACAACAGTGTCTATTTATAACGAGTCTTTCATGCATGGACTGTGTTGCAGCATGCCAACTCATGAGATAAATTGAAAAGATTATTATACATAAACATCATCAGAAACACATTTTAATGTCAGAGCTGTGGCACAGTGATTAGTGCATATGCTCATGGGACGCCGGTCTCATTCTCCTCCTTTTTGGCTGTCTTCGGTAATTTAGGCTTTGGTAATTCAGTTGATCTGTTTCCAGTTTAATCAACTGAATTAACGATGAGAAGTCAGAGGTGTTTACTTCAATCTCATTCATCACACTGTTTTTGGGCAGTTTTAAGCCGTTGCTACTTTCATGCAAATTAAGCACACTTCCCACCTGATTCTCATTACTGGAATAGAGAAAAAGTAATGCAAAAACATATTTATTATTATATTATTTAAATTTGAAGTATTTAAACATAAAAAAAAAAATACAATTATAAATAATGTTATTGTGATTTATTTATTTTAAATTGGTTATGTTTGAAGTGGAATACTACTTTATCCTTATCTGAATACTGTGTCATATTCAATATACATTCCTTTATGTTCTCTAAAAATAGTAAGTGAAACAGTCGGCTATAGTGCATAAACTTCAAACAGTAGTATGTTAATGCATGTGAGGGGTATCCAGTATACATATAGGAAAAAAACTGGCTTTTTGCCTTTTGTAATACAGTTCCGTGTTAAAATGTTGTACCTTTTGTCAGTGCAATCAAACGAATCAAAAAGGAGAAGTTAAATGAGTTCACTACTTGCTTATTGTTCACACTCTAAATGAGCAAATTGCATTGTGGGGTAGAGTATTGCATGCTATGTGCTTTTTTATTGTTGAATCCATTTATTATTTTAAAAACATCACACAGTTTTCATTCTCTCGCTCTGTCCTCTCTTTGTAGCCGAGTACAAGACGAAGGGTCGCCCGCCGAAGCCAACCTTACGACGGACATTGTCTCTGGACACTTTGGTGGGACCGTACCTTCAGGGCAACTGGCCTAGAGAACCAGAGTGTCAGCCTGTTACCTGTGTCAATGACAAGGCCACACAGGTGAGAAATGCTGGTGTGATCCTTCCCACACCAATTTTCATTTTTGGGTGAACTATTCCTTTAACACAGTCTGAGTTATTAATTGCAAACAAAGGAGGTCCTGTCTGACCATGTGGAGTGGAGACTTTACTACTCAGTGGGGAGTTAAACAAACCATTGGTTTGATCTGCCTTATATGATACACATAGAATTATGCACAACTGTTTTAACATTTGTGTTGTTTGCAAAGCATAATTCTGAAATGGTCAGGGTACATAGTGTTTGTTTTAGAAAACTAAAGTCAAGCGGTTACTAATGAAAGATCTTGGCTTTGGGGAGAAAGAGTTTGGCTGGTAATGGAAGGAGTTTAGGAAAAGTCAGCCTGGAACGGCAGCCATATTGTTTTTTTCCAAATGGGTTCCATATGAGTTCCTGGAGCACTGCTCCAACATGCCTGCTGGGGTTAGCTATATTCAATCAAACTCAAAAGTTGAAAGTCTCCCTGCTGGGGCTGTTCATTTTGATTTAGCTTCTCAGTTTGTTAAAGGTTTTACACTGTTAAAATAATTTGACTTAGTAAGAAACGTCATACTACATTTCTACTTGTTTTTTTTCATCCAACTGTTTGTGCCATGCTGCTTATTTATGAGAGTTGTGCTAGTATTATTTCTAAGCAATCAGACATGAGAATATCTCAGAACGGATAATGAAAAAGTCCCATAGACTTTTAGAAAGGGGTATCTGAGTCATTCCAATCCTAGCCATCTATCTTAATTTGAATCAAATTCACAAGCTCTTGATTCCATTTTGATTTTATTTGGTTCCAATTTTGATTCCATGCTGATTGATTTGGATCTACTGTTCAGAGGTTCGGGGTTCTAAAGATTTTCTGCCAGAAATTAATATCTTTATTCAATATTGATGAATGAAACTGATCAACAGGGGCAGTAAAGTCATTGATAATGTTACAAAAGATTTTGTTTTCACAAAAATATTAAGCAGCACAACTGTTTGCAACAGAATGATTTCTGAAGGATCAGTGTGATGCTGAAACTGCTGAAACTTCAGCTTTGCCATCACGGGAATACATTACATTTTAAAGTATATTCAAATAGAAAAGAGATATATTAAATTGTACGAATATTTCACATTATTACTGTTACAATTTTTGGTCAAATAAATGCAGCCTTAATGAGCATAAAAGATTTGAACATTAGTGTATTTCATTTACAATCCATTGTGATTACATGTGAAAGAAATTCTCTCTCTGGTAATTAGGGTTGGGTATCGTTTGGTGTTTTTCCGATACCGGTGCCAAATCGAAACTTTTAAAACGGTTCCGGTGCCTGAACCGATACTTATAAAAATAAATAAAAATTATCCAGTCACAGAAGTAGCGGAACTCATGACCCTCCAGGAAATCCCTTATATGGACAATGGCATTGCTATTATAGCTGTAACTAAGTAAACAGAACATATAAACGTTTTGAATGATAAAACAAAGACAATAAACACTCGACTGCGACAATATAGTTTATCTGTGTTATTCAAGCCATCTCTGGTATTTTCATAACAATTAAGTATATTTATAATCCATTGCTAATCGATGTGTTCTTTTTAAAGTAGCCTATGGAACTAGGGCTGCACGATAAATTGCATGCGATATTTAACGCACATCTTGTTAATTTAAGCATGTTTAGCTTAGTTAACGGAAGGCTACCTGCTTCCAGGCAGCAAGTGTAATTACTGCATTCACGCGCTCCTCGGATGCTCTCAGAGTCATTTTCCGAGTTGTGCTTTTAAGTCGGAATGTGAAAACAACATGGACACTCGCGTTACTACAAAGATTTGTTGGATTTGTATTATTAGAGCTTTCTGACTTGAGTACATGTGCATTTTCTCAGTCGGGAAATTATTTTTCACATGCGGTGCCGGTGATGATGCTTCTTACGTCCGTTTCGGAGAAGGCATGGCACCGAAATGAGGCACCGAAATCTGCGTTCTGATTCGGTTCTAGTACATACCGGTTACATAGGTACCGGTGCCATATTGGTACCGGGTTTCGGTACCCAACCCTACTGGTAATGCTGTGAATTGCACCGCTGGAAAATAAAAGTTCTATTGAACTATTTCATAAGTCATGTGTTTTTGGAAATGCATAGCAATGCCCTGGGAAACTACCCTACAACTCTCATCTTCTTGAAAATTGTAGTTTTATTTATTAGACTAGACATGTAGTTGTAACACTGCATCAAACCACCTTGTTGCTTTGCTGATTTGTGAGAGCAGTAGTTTGTGGGTCTGTTTGGATGGTCGTCGCTTCCTTATAGATGCTACATCCAGGCCGGCTGTGTCTCTCAGCAGGAGATCTGCTATGCTTTCACTGATAACCGGTCACCCAAAAAAGGTTTTGTTTAACATGACCTTCATAGTGACCGTCCCCCTCAACCCCTGCCACACACACACACACACACACACACACACACACATACATACAATGCACAAGCAAAACCCCCACTCACACCCTACTTTCATATATTCACGTTACATCAAGCATTTCGTCCTTGATGAACAAATGCAACCCACTTTTTAGTGGACATTCAACAGTTAACAATTGTACAGTCTCAAGACACTCTCGACAGTCTGCCCAACCCCCCATCTGACCGTCCGTCTTGTCCACTTGAGCACAGACGGGGACTTCTGAAACTTTAGCCAGCATCTAGTGTGCTGCGCATACAAACCCTCAAACTCAATGTCCGTTTATAGGCCTAATCCCACGGCAGCCTGATGTGGGCGGGCGGGCAGGTGGGTGTCCAGGCAGAAAGGAATAAGGGCCGAATTTATATTTAAATCAAACCGCAACCCTGCCCCCACTGGGCCATGTGAAACCTCTAGCCACTAAGCAGACACTGTTAGTCTGATCTTGCTCTCCAGGGGCTGGAGGTGATGACATGTTTTAATATGGCTCACTTCAACTGCATGTTGTTGCATTGTCAAGCATCCCAACCGCACAAGATATTTGTGACCTGTGGCAGGGACAGGAAGAGAGGGACGGAGACACAGCAGGAGGACACTTTTTGGGTTACGATAAGCTCTGAGATGGAGCTCGGTGATTGGGTCACTTGGAAAATAATCGTTTGGTGTTCGGCGATATTGTGTGCAAGTGTGCACTAGCTGGGCTCCCACTTCTTTTCAGAGTCAGCTCAGTGAGGCCTGGGACTGTAGGACGGGGGTATCATGACGGCATGCATGTGTCTGTCTGTGTGAGTGCACTTGAGGACAAACACGTTTGTGTTTTCCCCTCTACACCTTTGAAATGTGGTGCAGCAGAGTCAGTGGTTTCTATCATGCACGTCTCTGCACAGCTGTGTGTGTTTGGGCGTGTCTGTGTGTTGCAGGTGTGTCACATTTTCTGTCCCATATTCAAATACGTTAAGTGAGGCGTGGAAGCAGCTTTCAGTTCCATTTGTGACATACAGAAAAACATGTCAACACTTGGCGAGCGGGGTGCACCGCTCTCACAAACGGATGCTTAAGCTTGAACTAGAACAGCATTTAAGGGAGGGTGTGTCATCGGCTGTCTTGTGTTTGGTGGAAAGGGCTGGATTACTTTATGTGAAGTCTGAGGGTGTTTGGGATCGTTGGTATTCAGTGAGGGGAGGTTCAGTTTTGATTATCCTGAATGAAATGAAGCTTTGATGTAGCGCTGAGAAAGCATTGTGTGTGTGAGCTTTTGAAAATCAGGATCTTTAAAATAATGTCACTTGGAAAGTCAAATGTAAGCTTGTTTTCTCTCTTTTCTTAGACTCCCAGTTCCTGGATAGAGGAGACGCGGGGGCGGAGAGGGGGCGGCGGTCACAAGCGTTCGGCATCATGGGGTAGTGCTGAACACCTCAGAGAGGTAAGTACTTGATGTTGGGCGCAAAATGTTGTTTGCTATTTTGAGACACAAAGTAGTCTTACTAAAAGACAGTACACTACCAGTCAAAAGTTTTTGAACAGTAAGATTTTTCATGTTTTTGAAAGAATTCTCTTCTACTCACCAAGCCTGCATTTATTTGATCCAAAATACAGCAAAAGCAGTAATATTGGAAAATATTTTTACGATATATATATATATATATATATATATATATGAAGAGTTTGGTTCCAAAACGCTATAAATCCATTTTGATTAATTTGAGTAAAAATATGTTTTCTTTACCAAGAAAGTGGCAAGATGAAAACCACTAATTTCTGTTTCAAACTTTCACATAGCATCTTTAGGTTATAATAACATTAAAAATTCAGATCCAGATTTTGATTTTCAAAGATTTATTATAAACTTATTTTTTTTCCCAAAATGCAATAAATCCATTGAATCAGTATAAAAGTTATTTTTCTCATATATATATATATATATATATATATATTGTCATTTATTCCTGTGATGGCAAAGCTGAATTTTCAGCATCATTACTCTATTTGTGGAAACCAGGATTTTCAGGATTATTTGAAAATTAGTTCGAAAGAACTGCATTTATTTGAAATAGAGATCTTTTATAACTTTAGAAATATCTTCAGTGTCACTATTGATCAATTAAAAAGGGAGGTCTAATGCTATTTCATGCTTTTTGAGTTATTTACACTTTTAAAGAGTTAGATTCTCATGCTAAACATGGCCAAAGTTTAAAAAAACGAGTTTTTCTGTGTCAACTACACTCCTTAAGGATTCGTATAAGTTTCGGAAAGTTTTTTTTCGAGCATGGCCCTTCGTGACGTCATGAAGGGTGGAATTCCTTGTATGGGCAATTCTCCCAGAAGAGCGGCCGCACATCAACCAGAGCGAGAGCAAGAGCGCGCCCGTCAACGTGCTTCATTCTGGTTACGGAAGACGGCGGCAGCACTACACAGGACATGCTCGAGAAGAATGTCTCCAAAGCAGTGTGTTTTTGGTTGTGAGGGAAAGATAACCTTGTTCAGCTTCCTAAAGAACCCAGCGTTATGTGAACAGTGGATGAAGATGGAGCAGTCCCAGCGATAAAAGATCCTGTTCATGAGTCCGTTTTTTTGCTCCACCTATGGCACGCCTCCATGAGCTCAGCTGTTTTCGGAGAGAAGCGCAAAGCTGTATCTGTCTTTTATAAATCTGATAAAACTAAAGATTCTTTGGAGATATGAAGGATGCAGTACTACTCTATAGGTACTCAAGATTAACATGAGACTGTGTGAAACACAGAAACTGTGTGTTATGTCCCCTTTAATGTGTCTTTTTTGAAAAATTAATTAATTTAAATAAAAATGTATTTCTTTCAAAAAAAAATCTGAAATATTTGAACAGTAGTGTACCATTATGTGATATAAAATTATTTAAATTACTGATAAAGGAATATTGGTATATTGGAATATTGGAACATCACCCACCATTGCTTAGAAAAATAATATCAACTTAAAATAATAAACAATTATTATTTAGACCCATTATTCAAATTATTCTGGGTCACTCTGTCCCATCCATTTTTAGGAACCATTCTGTGCCAATTTTCATACTAAACTCGTTTTACTTTTGTGGTACCATAGCTGCTTTTTACAAGTGCATCCCCAGAGAATACTCTACTTTTGAACAGAAGGTATAACCTTTATTATAGGTCAGCATAAAGGGCATAGCAGTTAGGTTTCACCTCTCCTTATAAGTTTACATCTGATACTACAACTCTCATATTTCTCTCCTTCAGGTCGCTAAACTTCGACAGTCCTTACAGAAACGCTCCAGACATGCACCTCCTGCCATGGACTGTGACCAGACACACCAACACATACACAACAGCCAAACACACTCGCCTGGAAGTACACAGGTAAACAAGAATGTATACACAAACCACAAACCTAAACAATGTATGAATGTGTTTTGACCAGCTTGTTATTTTACAGTAGTGACACACTGGGACATCAAGAGAAAGGTTGGGGGCATTTATAAAGGTTGTGCTTGTATATGAGCAGTGATTAGGAGCTAAGCCTCTCAGGTTGGCCCACATCTCACTAGCAACAGAGATTTAAAAACAGAGCAGCTTTACTTAGATGGTGTCAGTGATCTACAGCCATTGATATGGTGAAAACACACAGCTGGTTATGTGGCTGTGGCTCTCTTTGTACAGTAGTATATTTAGAGGTGACAATATGCATAAATCTACTTGCATTGAATGCTATGCATGTTTAGTATAAACATACAGGTTAATCTCATGTGTTACATTTAACTGCAAAACACACACACACACACACACACATATATACACACACAAAGAGACCTATAACCCAATTAGTGTACAAGTATAAGCTTGAAGAAAACAAACAAACAAGGACACACATCAGATATATATCTCTGATAGTCGTGTGTGTGTGTGTGTGTGTGTGTGTGTGTGTGTGTGTGTGTGTGTGTGTGTGTGTGTGTCTGTGTGCAGACGATGCCTCTGATTCCACTGAGCCGATTGGCCCCCAGACTGAGACGCAGTGTTGAAGGACTGAACCTGGAGCTGGAGGGAGTCTTTGTGTCTGAAACGGCAAAGGAACAGCACAAAGTCAGTGTGTATTTGTTTGAATGCGTGTTTCTGATGTACACTTTCAGTCTCACAATCATCTGAAACCCGTGTGATTTTGTGTGCGTTTAGATTCTCGACGTACCAGATGGTCACAGAGCCCCCGTCCCAGCTCAAAGGTACAGCAGCGCTTCACAGAGCGACCCTTCTCCTGCCCAGCTGTCTCCCTCACACTCTCCCTGCACCATCACAGACACCGGTCAGTATATGTATAAACATAGAAACAGACTTTATAAAGTCTATATTTCATGTTCCATGTCAAATTGAGAGACAAGACAGCCAAAGATGGATGTGCTCAGAGTCTTAACGGTTAAAAAATAGCACAAACTGAACTTGCTCTTAGGTACATCATTCATATTTTATCAACACATGAGAGGAAGGTCTGTGTGAAACTGTTAATTGTGTAATGTGCTTTTGTCTTTATCGGTCTGTGTGTTGTGTTTAGATATGGTTGTGTGCGGGCCGCTCTGTGCGCCTTCCTCCCCTCCTCTATGTATTTCGGAGCCACCATCTTCTTCTCCTCGTCCCAACAAGACGTACGTCTTTCAGAGAGAACCTCCAGAGGGCTGCGAGAGAGTACGTGTGTCTGAGGAGGCCATGTAAGTTTAGCACAAACGCGAACCGCTGCATGTGTTAGGAAATAGACATAAAACTGTAACACTTTAGGGACCAATTCTCAGTACTAACTAGTTGCTTATTAGCATGCATTTTACTACCTTATTGGCTGTTTATTAGTACTTATAAAGCACATATCAATGCCTTATTCTGCATGACCATATTTTTAGATCCCTTAATCCACCCCATACCTAAACTTAACCAACTAGTTTAGGAGTTTTTTGAGGCAAAAGTCATAGTTAATATAGTGAGACTTGGTCTCCAAAAGTGTGAGCTATAAAACATATTAAATAGGGATGTCAACACATTAATATAGTCTTATTAATAGTGATAAGAAAATAATACAGGACTATTCTATATTCTTGTCTGCCACAATAATATAATTTACATAAGGCCTCTTCTCAGCAAATATTGATAATCTGAAAAGATTATTCAGTTGACATTCATCTAATTAATCTGCATATCATGAAGTTAATTTAAATGAGTTATTTCATCAACCAATCTCTACTTTTTTTAGCATTCCCTGTCATGTAAATGCCCTTCAACCTTAAATGTTTTTTTTAATTAAATAAATAATAATTATCTTATATTTTTCTTTTCATTGTCTGTATTCTCTAGGTTGTATTGTTAATAAAACAAAATGCAGTATGACAACATGCATTATTTAAAAAATGATTTATTATTGATATACTATTATAATGATATACTATTATGACTTGAATACTAACATATGCAGTTAATTTCATTGAATCATCAATCAATCTCTTCTTTTCAGCCTTCTCTGTCATGGAAATGCTCCTCTTCAGCCTTCCTGTCCTGACCCTAACAAGGTGAATTTCACACCTCACGGTGGCTCCGCCTTCTGTCCTGTCAGTCTCCTCAGGCCCCTCCTCCCTTCAATGGACCTGTTATTTCGTGGCCTGTCTGTTTCACCCGTCACTGGCTGTTCGGCTCAAAGTGCTGCCCCCTGCCAGACACCGGGACATGCTGTGGGTGGTTATTTGAGCGGCACCCTCCCAGACCCTACCACCACCTCTCTGTGAATGGAGGACATTCATGACGAGAAAAGAAAAACTAAAGATTGTTATGCCTTTGTCCCATCTCATCGGCGACTTTGACTTTAAAGCATCTCAAAGAGAAGAAACTGCTCATGCCATCCACACGGTATCTGATTTGTTTTGATCGGCACAGAGAGGAAAAAAAAATCATGAGGGGAGAACAAAATGGAGAACTTTTCTTCATCTTAAAACTATGGTGGACTCTCTCCAATGTGATTTGTCTGTGACCTTTTGACCTCAGGACACTCCACTTGGCACTTGTGATCATTTCGTTTCATGTTATAGCATTTAACTATTGCTATATTTGTTCTAATTTCTATAAAACAATACTGATGACTATTCTTCTATATCTTTAGCTCTGTCAGAAGAGTAATTCTGAACATTCACTATCATATATCAGACAGATTATAAAACATATGTGCTATAAGCCTGACCCACTGCATGATGGTTTTACAGAGCTGTGGATCAATCAGAAACACGTGTTTCTTAATTCAGTATTTACAGACACAGGTCTTTACTGCATGCTGGACTTTTTTACCAACACAAAAGAGGCAGTAATAGACCAGAGAGTCTCTCATCAGCTGTTCATTATAGGGGCATTTCATTTGAACGGCTGACAAAGGTTTTGAAGGCTGGGTTTGTTTTGAATACTCTCAGCATGTCTGTTTAGTAGTTCAGAATATATACATTTAGACATCATTAAGCAGTAGGTGTTTAATAAATGTCTCCAAATGTTCAGTGAAGAGCAATTATTCATAAAGTAATCTTACAGAGCTTGTCAAAAAATGTCCCGATCATATTTCACCACCAATCAAATGAAATTTGAGATTTTTTTTTATTGTGTCATATTTGTAGGATGAGTAAGCGCATATTGTTACTGTATTAAAGTTAAAAAGTAAAGAAAGATTTGTATATATATATATATATATATATATATATGTATATATATATATGTATAAAATAGGTACTAAGATAGACTTGATTATTTTTCTATTATATCTTTTGAGTTTGGATTGAAATATGATGGGGATATTTTCTTAATAGGTTTTGTGAGATTCACCGGTCCAGAGAAACTGTTTACAGTTGTAATTTAATAAGGGAAAGGCCCTTATTGCTTGTTTATTCTGAGGTCTTCATGTGTTGTGGGCCGCTGACACTTTTTGTTCAAATTTGGTGTAAGACAAGGATACCGACGGGACCCCATTAAGGGTTTATTTCGCTACGCACTTGATAAGTGTGCTGTATGTTTTACTGAATTTCACTTCAGACTTGACTACTAATCTTACCCACAGTGGTCATATTGTTCAGTTAATTTGAGCACCAAGCTATTATACAAACACTCTACATAAGACACAAGCAAGTTTGCTGCATTCAGGTACAATATGTGCATATCATACAGAACGAGACTTCCAGCAAATTATTGTTTGCTGACATTTAAAGCACTGTTATTATCCCCTATGTTTGCATGGATTGTGTCTCGGTCTTGGCATCATCCATTCAGTTTTTTAAGTTCTCACTTGTTGTCTTGTTCTGTAAGGGTGCTGTTTTAATGACATTGTTCTCAGATTCTTTGTCTTGAGTACAGTTATTGTACACCAAACCTGTTTTATCCTATATATTGTAAATTTATGTTACTCAATTTTGGCTGCCATAAATGAGAAGCGCAGAGAATTAAGAGTGTGGTTGCTGTTCTGTATATCAGCTTAATAATTATGCATTCTTAAGCATAAGTTAAACATAAGTTTCCATCTATCTATCTATCTATCTATCTATCGGTCTGTCTGTCTGTCTGTCTGTCTGTCTGTCTATCTGTCTAGCTATCTGTCTGTCTATACATACATACATATTACAATGTAATATACATTTATATGTGTCCATTTAAATTGAACACTTGGAATTCTAGAATATTTGCATGAATGAGAGACGTACACGTGATGCTTGCGGAGGAACTCTATGCCCCGCCCGCTTAAAGATTCCAGCCCTGTGATTCGCTGCATGTCGTCAGCTTTTGCCTATTTGGACCAATCCAAGTAATACACATACCGCTACGTAAAAATCCTACCTGCATATTAAGAAAGGCCCCACAGATTTGTTTACAGGGACTTGTATCTAATGCCCAAATAAAGTTAAAGCCGCATGCTGTCGGTATAATGGACAAAAACATAGATTGAGCCGAAAACCTGAGCTGGGAGGGAAGTCAACGCGATTTAGCAAATAAAGACATGCCCGTGGCGTAAAACTGTATTTTAAATCAGTCTTCGATCCTGATAAAGTTACAGGCATATCAGCAGAGTAGCTGGAGTTCCTCGGGTCCTTCTGCTCTAGTGTCATTTGACGCGTCAAACGAAAACATTTATTAGAGGATGCTCTAGCAGTAGTTATCATCTTCTGTTACTAAATGTCAAAAACAGACCGTTAACTCAGCATCTCGAGTACAGAATTACTTAGATCTTTGAGGCGTCCTCGCAATATCCGGAAACAAAAGACGCATTTTTACCTGCATTCGCTTACACCTCATTTTCAGGATGCGGCTAACGTTATTTGGACACAGTTAGCGCGCGGTTCATTTACATGATTGATCTGTAAATGCAATAAAACTCACATAAACGTAGGGTAATAAGAACGGACGTTTAGTGTTAAAGCAAGTGGCTTTAACACTATAGATGTAACACCAGAACAGAGAATCTCGAGTCGCCATCATTTCCGGGCTACCGATCGCCGGTAGAGTGGAACGGGACGCAGGAGCGCGGGGTACGGGGAGCGGAGCCGTGTCCGTGTCCATACCGAGACTGCTGGACGATAGCATGGCCGCCGGGAAGGCAGCGAGCAAACCGTCTCTCTGGCAGAACGAACGGCTCCGGTTCATCGTCTGTTTCTGCGGGGTGTTCGTGTGTTACTTTTACTATGGGATACTGCAGGAGACAATGTGAGTACCAGACAGCATTGAATAGACCTATATTTATTTAACGAGATATTGCATTTCTATATTTCTTTTTCATTCATTTGAGTTCCACTCCTCAGTTGCTATTATCGCACTAAATTACTCTCTGCCTATGTGGTTGCAACAGTAAGGAGAGGGAGGGAGAGGGAGAGGGGAAACGTCCCTTTAGCTATTTCACCTTGCTAGTTGACACACTGCATTCTGTCCAGTAAATTAAGTGTACTATGGTAAAGATGTGCAGTCTTACAGCTCACTTGTCAGTCTCTTTCAGAGATCGAGCACTGTTTTAACACACACTGTTGTTTTATTGTTCTCTATAAATGGCAAGCTGCTTTAGCATATATTCCTTTAAACCAGTGGTTCTCAACCTTTTTGACTTCAAGGCCCCTCTTTGTTTAGAAATATATTTGCAGAATAAGCCCCTTCTGAGCTGATATGTACCTCTGGTGCTTTTATTGTAAAAAAAGAAACAAAAATATATTGTCAGTGAAATGTTTACATATTTATATTAGTGTTTTTTTACGATTATATTAATATAAATAACTTGTAAAAAATCAAGACATATTTGGGCCCCCTGGTAAAGAACCACTGCTTTAAACTAGCTAGTATCTACTAGCATAATATAATGTAATATTATAGTATTAGTGTAATTACTAGTAAGTTATCAAGGAGTCTCTATTGCAATTTTGTTAGTAACTCTTCAGTAGATACCAGTCAGAATTTCCCCAAAGAATTCATTTAGTATGTTCTCCAGTTGTTGCTGGAACCTTTACTGATTTTACTAGTAATTATTCATTAGTCACTACTAGTGCTTGTATGAATATTTAGACTGCCGTATCGATCCCAGTTGTTAGGTACTAGTAACATTTGTTATCTTACTCGTTACAGCTTTTTTATTTGTAATATGTGAGAACGACTACATTAGAGTTCAATTGAAATAGTAAGTTTATTTAAAATATTACTACAAGGATCTAGAATGACACAGTAGTGTGTAATAAATATTAGGGCTGGGTATCGATTCAGATGTTTCGATTCGATTCTCGATTTTTTTGATTACATTCAGTGAATATAGTTTTAATACAAATGCTATTGATATTTCTAAAAAATGAACAGTAAACATCAGTTTACAAATGGTGAATTAATAAAAAGAAATTAAGAACCACATGCCTGTATTTTAAACATTCTTTTTTTTTTTTGTATAGGGTCCTTTTTTTAAACAATAATAGGGCCCTATAAAATGTTCTTAATTTTTCTGGTAATCAGGTGGATCGCCGGATCGGCTTTCACCGTGGACGAAGCCCGGGGTCGTCACATGTGCTTGCCGCTCCTTCGTCGGATCTGCCGGCTGCGCTGTTCTCAACCCCGCCACCTCAGCTCACTCTAGCCCGGCCTCAGCTCATGCTAAACCGGGGCTTCCGCTAGGCCGCTGTGTTTTTCGTTGTGAAAGACACCTCGCTTTTTCAGACTGATGAGCTTTGTAAAAATCGATGCGTTTCAAAAAGGCGGGGCATAGAGGAGAAACAATAATGTACAGTATGTGGAAAATGTGTTTTTTTTTTATTCTAAACCGCATAAACAAATTTCATTACACCAAATACACAAAATAATGTTCTTTTTAGCAGCATCATATGAACCCTTTAAATGTGTGCTGAAATAAATAATGGAAAAGATCGATTCGCGGCTTTTGAGAATCGATATCGAATCGACGTCATTTAAAAAAAACGATTAATCGGAAAATCAATTTTTTTGCCCAGCCTTAATAAATATGCAACCGGTGTCTATTCAGTTAGTACTAGAACAACTGGACTTGAGTCTATTTGTTATATTTAGAAGAACTAAGAGGAAACTACAGATTAAGTACTAGTAAGTGATGATTTTTAAAACAAAATTGGAATATATTGGAATATATATTAGTTAGAAATGAATAGTTATCTGAACCACAGATATTATAGCCAAGATGATGTAAGCAAACAAATTTCAGGTCAGAAGGTTTTTCTTTGTGTGTCCTTAAGGAACACAACCCAGCACAATGTCTTTGTCCTTTTGAAATCTGGGGATAGTTTGTCTCACATGAGCAAGCTGTGATTTTCTTTTCAGATTATATTGCCATGTTTTTAACCTCTAGACACACTGTCTTGAACCTCCTTAGATGAGTTGACCTTTCAGCATCAAATATTTTTTATCAAGCGCTTAAATTAGTCGCTGCTGTAAACAACATTTTCTTCCCCAGCCACTGTTGGTTATTTTAACCTCCAGTGATTATTAAAGGTGACATATTATGCCCCTTTTTACAATATGTAATATAAGTCTCTGGTGTCCCCAGAATGTGTCTGTGAAGTTTCAGCTCAAAATACTCCACAGATCATTTATTATATAATTTTGAAAATGCCTATTTTGAGTGGAAGCAGAAACACGCTTTTTTTCGGGCCTGTGTCTTTAAATGCAAATGAGCTGCTGCCCCCGCCCCCTTTTCCAGAGTAGAGCTGTGCCATTACAGCTCCGACCTGCTAAAAACATCTGTTTTGGTTCTGATTGTCATGTTTATCGCACTGAAATCATGCGTTTTAAACCATGTGAGTTTAAACTTCAGATATATGGTTTTCTGAGTGCACATCTGAAGCGCACGGACAGAAAGCGGCTGTCACCGCATGTGAGTACTAAACTAAGTTCTCATTCACACACAAGTTTACGTTAAAAACACACGAGTTACAAAAACAGTCGTGTGAAAAACATGTCTGTGAAGGTAAACAGCTGGGAAATAAATCGCTTGTTTATTTTAGATCTGTGTGGCAGCAGCAATATACAGTAACCTAAATAAATCAATAAATCCACTTCTCTCTTGTCTCCTCTGAGGCTGGGACTCTATAAACAGTGTTCTGTGGTCGTCTGTGAAGCCAAAGACAGAACAGTTAGCATGTTTTGAAAAACTTTCACCATGGCATTAGAACTGGTAACCGTTGTCGCTTGCGAAATCAAAATGACGGTGCCTTGAGTGGAAGTTTACAGATTAAGGGGCGGTAATATTATAATGAGATCCCTTTGCCACGTCACCAAGGGAGCGAAATCAGACGCGCTCGTTTTCTCAGACGCTTGCAGAAAAAGGCTTACCAAAACAAAGTGATTGGGTTAATCTTTTTCACGTTTCCTTGGTTGGTAGATGCACCGGGGACCTGATTATAGCACTTAAAACCTAGAAAAGTTCCCTTCAGTCCCACAATTCAATGCCTCTGTGTTCTGTTTCATCCAGCACACGAGGAGACTACAGTCACGCGGGGAAGACGGAGAAGTTTCGTTATGCCACCACACTAGTCTTCATCCAGTGTGTCATCAACGCCGCTTTCGCCAGACTCTGTGAGTCAAACCTGCAGATGTTCTGATTGCATGTGTGGAGATCATGTGTGTCGTAGTGATTGGGTGGCAACATGTTATGGCACCACTTTTTGCATATAAATGTTGCTGTAGATGTTTAAAATCTGAATTACAGGTAACTTTGCTTGCTCTCTATTTTGTGTTTGTAGTGATTCTGGTTTTTGAGAGCTCAAAGCAGGACCACACGAGAAGCTGGCTGTATGGCATGTGCTCTCTGTCTTACCTGGGTGCTATGGTGTCCAGTAACTCGGCCCTGCAGTATGTCAACTACCCCACACAGGTCTGCACAGCTCTCTACTCGCGTGTCTCTGTTTCTCCTCTTCACAACATCACGCTCATGAGTCTTTGTTCTTTCTAGGTGTTGGGAAAATCCTGTAAACCAATTCCAGGTGAGCATCTTTATCTGTTTTAGTCACACAAACACCGCTCTCGTGTTTCAGGAAAGAATGTCGAACATGCTGGGCTTGTTTTAGTGTAGTTCATATTCAAAACACACACACACACGGCTTTAGGGATATACAGTTTCATTTGTACATACACTACCATTCAAAAGTTTAAGGTCAGCGAGATTTTTTTATTTTTTTAAGAAATACAGGTAACACTTTAAAATAAGGTTCATTAGTTAACTACTTTAGTTAACATGAACTAAGCATGACCAATACTTCTACAGCATTTATTAATCTTAGTTAATGTTAATTTCAACATTTATAATGCATGTTTTTGTTTTGTTCACATTAATTAATGCACTGTGAATTAACATGAACTAACAATGAACAACTGTATTTTCATGAACTAATATTAACAAAGATTAATAAATACTGTGATAAATATATTGTTCATGTTAGTTAATACATTAACTAACATTAACTAATGGAACCTCATTGTAAAGTGTTACCGAAATACTTTTAATCAGCAAGGATGCATTAAACTGAAGTGACTGTGAAGACATTTGTAATCTTACAAACAATTTCTCTCAAATAAACGTTAAGCATTGATAATAATAAGAAATGATTCTTGAGCAGCAAATCAGCATATTAGATTGATTTCTGAAGGATCATGTGACGTTGAAGACTTTAGTAAACAGCTTTGCCATCACAGGAATACATTGCATTTTAAAATCAAATAGAAAACAGTTATTTTTTAAATTGTAATAATATTTCAGTATTTCACAATACTATATTTTTACTGTATTTTTGATCAAATAAATGCAGCTTCGGTGAACATAAGAGACTTATTAAAAAAAAACATTAATAAAATATTACTGACCCCAAATGTTTGAATGCTAAAGAGTGGGCCCAGAATTTTTGGACCCTTATTAAGTGTTATTTGGACACACACACACACACACACACACACACACAGTCTGGTTTGCTATCCTTGTGGGGACTCTCCATAGGCGTAATGGTTTTTCTACTGTACAGACCGTATATTCTATTGCCTCAATTTAGGTCTCCACTGTGACATGAGTCCCCATGAGTCTGTGTGTATTCAGGTTTAAGTCCCCACCAGAATAGAAAAACAGGTACACACACACACACACACACAGACACACACACACTTTCAAGAAAAACAAATAATATAAAATGAATTAAAAATTACATAAGATGTTCTGAAAAAATGGTTTAGAACCATTTGTTTGTGGACACCACTCTATTTTTTTTCCCATGCATTTTTAAGTGTGACTTAAAGGGGTCATATGATGCTTTTTTAAAGATAATTATTTTGTGTATTTGGTGTAACAGAATATGTTGACATGCTTTAATGTTCAAAAAACACATTATTTTTCAAATACTGTACATTATTGTAGGTCCTCTATGCCCCGCTTCTCTCAAACGCTTCGTTTTCTACAAAGTCCCTCCTTCCGACAAGTGCAGTCTGCTCTGATTGGCCAGCTGACCCAGTGCATTGTGATTGGCCGAACACCGCAAGCACTCGTCGGAAATGTAACGGCCCTTACCATAATCGCGAGCTTCATCTTTCAAAATAAATATAAAGACAGTAAATAATGTCATTAGTTTTACCATCAGTTCAAGCCCGAAAGGGCAACAGAGTCGTGTGACAGACACAGTGATGATGCTCGTATGTGTGCAGTACACAAGCCACGGTTAAGACAGCTGACTCCACTGTGATGTGACCCCCTCTCTCTCTCTCTCAC
>NW_015557201.1:252356-287451 GCF_001515605.1 Sinocyclocheilus anshuiensis | reverse complement strand
AGGAGAAAGGAAAACTTGAAATCGCATCATATGACCCCTTTAAGTGTCCAAATACTTGGCCCCTGTAGCTTTCATTCATATCTCATCTGGATGTATTTTTGTTTAGACTACAAAATTTCTGCTTTCCTCACATGTTCAATGACTAACACTGAGCATATATTCCCATATGGCCATATTTTTTGGCTTATGTTTGTTGGCCATATGGCAAACTCTTCTCTTTGTTCTTGCATATTCTTTTTACCCACCCAACAGAAACATCTGCAGATTGATGGTGTTGGTCATGTCTTCTCATTGTCCCCTTGGTTCCACAGTGATGATTCTGGGTGTCACAATCCTAAGGAAGAAATATCCCATGGCGAAGTATCTGTGTGTGTTTCTAATCGTCGCCGGGGTCGCTCTCTTCCTCTACAAACCCAACAAAGGCTCCAGCACATCAGATGAACACAAATCTGGTTTTGGAGAGATGCTACTGGTTGGTCTTTCTTTAAATCTATTATATTCTCTCCCTTATTTACCATTTCCTGTTGTCTGGTTAAAGCAGATCTGATGTGTGTGTGTTTGACTGTAGCTGCTGTCTCTGACTCTGGATGGGCTGACCGGTGTAGCTCAGGACCACATGAGGGCACGGTACCAGACGGGAGCCAATCACATGATGCTGAACATCAACATGTGGTCCACACTGGTCCTAGGAATAAGTGAGTTATAAAAGAGGCCTATTAAATTATAGGAACACTGGCACTTCATTAGTGAAAATACTGGTTATTAAAGATAAAAGAATAAATGTTTATTATCACTTGAATGTAAGAACAGAGGACATACTGATTTTATAGACCCTTTGATCTGGGTGATATATTAGAAAATTCACAATAAATATATTTTTTTCATGACTTCTGCATATGAGATTTAGACGGATATTTTTCGGTGTCTGATTTTAAATTCAGTTTTTTTTTTTTAATTAAGTTGAATTTATTTCTGTGAATCTCTTTAAATAATGCACTTCAGTGAATCATTAAAAAAGTTCTGACTCAACGATTCATTCATATCATCACTCAAAGTGTTCATGGAAGTCACTGTGTAGCAGTTATGAAAGTGTTTTAGTTATAAATACACTACAGTTTAAAAGTTTTGGGTCAGTAAGATAAAAAAAAATGAAATTAATAGTTTTATTTAGCAATGATACATTAAATTGATCAAAAGTGACAGTTAAGATATTTATTATGTTACAAAATATTGATATGTTTCAAATTCTTGAACTTTCTATTAACCTTAATAAAAAAAAAAGCTAAAACCCCCCCAAAAAAGTATAATAGTTTCCATAAAAATATTAAGCAGCACAACTGTTTTCATTCATTTTCTTATCATTAATAATTATAATAGGAAATGTTTGTTGCACACAAAATCAGTATATTAGAATGATTTCTGAAAGATCATGTGACACTGAAGACTGGAGTAATGATGCTGAAAGCTTTGCTATCACAGGAATAAATTACATATTAAAATAGAAAACCGTTATTTATTTCACAATATTACTGTATTTATGATCATATAAAATCAGCCTGGGTGACCATAAGACTTGTTTCAAAAACCTTACTGACTCCAAAATTGTGAACAGTAGTGTGTGAGAGCAAATATTGCTGTTTAGTACTGTTTTGTCATGTTGGTGCATAAAATGAGAAGGACTAATTATAATTTTGGTATTCATGTAGTGAAAATCAGTGTTGAAAACATGCCATGATTATTTTTTAACTAGGTTTTTTCTCTATTTTATGGATTGCCTTAAACATTTATAATCTACTTGGCGAAATGGATGTTTGGTTGAAATTGCTGCCTCTGTCATTCTTTTAAGCCATTACAGAGCAAATGTATACATATTTAGAAATCATTTTTAGTACCCCGCATTTATTTCCTCCTAGTTTTTGTATTCAAGCAGCACTATGTAACTTTTTCTGTATTCAAAATTTGCTAAATGTATATAATGAACGAGTACATCATGAATTCATCTTCCAAACCGCGTTTTTGTCTTATTCCGAATCACTACGGTGCACTTATAATAAGTATTTATATTTGGACTATTGTAGCCTGGTCGGGTCGTCACCGCTGCGGAGTAACACATACCTGCGTGAATCGCCATAGACATAAACTTAGAGAAGTAGCTCCGGTTGGAATGTTCTTCCGCGGGATGTGTGCAGTTCTGTTTATTAACCGCTAGAGCGCCAAAAGTTACATAGTGCTGCTTTAAGTGGTTGTCTTCATGGTTTTGAAACAGTATACTGGGTTTCCTCCAGCAGGGGGAGCTCTGGCTCTATGGTTAGTGTTGCTGTTGTTATTATTTCAGGCCTGACAGAAGCAACACCGCTGATCTCCAGCAGCTGTTCAGTCTGTCTGCCTCAGCTCTGAAAGGCATCTATCTGTTCCTCACGTTTAATCTTTAATCCCATCACACACATGCAGCAAACTTCCTTCCTTCCAAACCTCTCATTATGAAACCAGAGCCGTCCTGTGGCGCTCTCTAAAGTTATCAGAAATAATGAATAGTTTTTGCAAATGCGAAATAATACAGAGTCCAAAATGAACACTCGCCAAGCCCAAATGTGAGTAAAAACCGTCTTTGGCCAGTAAAGTTACTTGCCAACCTCATTAAGGCAAACACTTTTGAATGAGAAACTAACATATGCAAACCATCTACTAAGAAAGTTATCTCTCGCGTTTTCTTTCTGCATAGCTGTGCTTTGGACAGGAGAGGTGTGGGAGTTTTTGTCATTTGCTGACCGCTATCCTGGCATCATCTATAATATCCTTCTGTTCGGTATCACTAGCGCTCTTGGACAGGTAGGTTTGTTGTTTGAATAAAAACAGAACAGCTTCATCATTCATTTTGACACCACCGCCTTAATGAGAATGAGGTGATAATGCAGGGTTTTATTCTCCTCATCTTTCTTCACTTAGACTTTCATCTTCATGACTGTGGTGTATTTTGGGCCGCTCACCTGTTCCATCATCACAACGACACGGAAGTTCTTCACCATCCTGGGGTCTGTGCTGCTGTTTGGAAACATCATCAGCCCTATGCAGTGGTTTGGTACCATCCTCGTCTTCCTCGGTGAGTGATCTGTTCTCAAAACTATATTATGTATATTTATATTGTAATACATATACACACACACACACACACACACACACACACTATGATTCTCAACACAAGTCTCTTGTGCTCACCAAGTCTGCATCAAAAATACAGTAAAAACAATAAGATTGTGAAATAATATTACAAATTAAAATAAAATGACTGCTTTCTATTTGAATGTATTTTAAAATGTAATTTATTCCTGTGATGCAAAGCTGAATTTTCAGTTTCCAGTCTTCAGTGTCACATGATCCTTTAGAAATCATTCTAATATGCTGATTTGCTGCTCAAGAAATATTTCTTATTATTATCAGTGTTGAAAACAGTTGTGCTGCTTAATATTTTTGTGGAAACCATAATATATATTTTCAGGATTCTTTGATGAATAGAATGTTCAAAAAACTGTTTATTTTTGTATCATTACAGATGTCTTAACTATCATCACTTGATAAATTTAATGCATCCTTTCTGAATAAAAGTATTAATTTCTTTAAAAAAAAAAAAAAAATCTTACTGACCCCAAAAACTATAGATTTTAGTTAACTTAAAAAATAAATACAATTAAAGAAGTTCATTCATAGGTACAATTTATATTTGTTTGCAAACTTCATTTGCAGCATTTGAGCATAATATTTTGGATTAAAAAAGTTAATTAGAAAAGACACATTCAGTGATGTATGTCCTGGTCGTGTACTTCTGAGCTTGTTAAAGTTGAATAGTTCTATATTGTGCAGTACTAATAATCAGTCCAGAACTGTATGACCATAGTGAACACATATATAATAAGCTCAACCATGATTGTGCTCTGTCTTTCAGGCCTTGGACTGGATGCCAAATTTGGAAAGTCTCCTAAGAAGACGACATACTGAAGACTGGAACCGTGTGTGTGTGTGTGTGTGTGTGTGTGTGCGCATGCACACATGTATGCCTGCGTTTGAACCCCTGAAACAAACAGACATTTATTCTAAAAACTTTACTACACTAACTCCATCATTGGTATACTTAAGAGATGACGTTTTAGCACTCCAAATATTATGCTGATGTTCTGAACATTTAATTATAGGATATATTTGCCCATCATCTTGCAAAATGGTATTCATGGTAACCGAGGGACAGTGCAAATGTGTGTCTGTACCTAATCATAATCTGTCATGCTCATATGGCGAAATCAGAAAAATAAAGGTTGGATAAAGATAAAGATCCAATTTAAAACTGTAGTCTATAAAATGTAGACACACCACAGTTGATTGTACTTCCTTGAAGACTCCCTCCAGCAAGGCAACCACTGAATTTGTTTAACTACCCCAATTCAAACTTTTGACACATTTCTATATATACCTCCTAGACATTTGAGAAGTACAGTGAGTTCAGACAGCTGTGGTCTGCCTTAATTGTAGTCTTAATTTAGGCAGTAAATTGTTAAACATCTCATCAGGAAGTGTGTGTGGTGTTTACTTTGTGTATGTAATGCACAAACACCTGTATAGATGAATTATTTGTCAAAACATGGCTTTTTCATACCAGATGTCATTTATATTCATGTCTCATGTGTCTTGTTTGAAGTCAGCAAAGCAAATGTTTAGAAAGTTGACATTTTTTAATATATATATATATATATATCATCTGCATTATACTACTATCCTTATGTCAGAATAAAAATGGAATTTTATAGATTAATTCTACTCTACATCTTTATGGAACGATCTGTTTGGAATCATAACACTTGTTTAAATAAAAGGGAAACTCGATAATGTTTCTAGAAGACGCTGTTGACCAGCTGTCATCGGGGAACGTCTGCCAAAAACGCTGTTCATGTCTGCCTGCATCATATTCTCATATTCTCGCTCCGCTTGGGGAGAGAAAAACAACCAAATGACATTAAACACACAGCCTGGACATGAATGGGTTTGTGGAGTGTCTGTTTAGGCGCTTTCCAAACACTGCTTCCTGAAGCTTCGACACCTTTGCGAATCATCTATATGAATCCATGAACCAGTGGTTTTAATGATTTCTGAACCGTTTTATTCATTTTAATGACATTTTTAATGACATTTTGACGTTTTTGTATAATAAAAAGGAAGAGTTGTAGCTATCAAATAAATGCTGTTGTCTTGAACTTTCTATTAACCTTAATCCCAAAAAAAAAGAAGCTTAAAAACCCTAAAAAATGTATCATAGTTTCCATAAAAAATAGTAAACGGCACAACTGTTTTCATTCATTTTCTTATCATTAATAATTTATAATAAGAAATGTTTGTTGAGCACAAAATCAGCATATTAGAATGATTTCTGAAGGATCATGTGACACTGAAGACTAGAGTAATCATGCTGAAAATCCAGATTTGCCAACACAGGAATAAATTACATACTAAAAAAGAAAACGGTTATTTTAAATTGTAATAATATTTCACAATACTTTTCATTACTGTTATGTTTTAACTGTATTTATGATCATATAAAATCAGCCTGGGTGACCATAAGACTTCTTGTTTCAAAAACCTTACTGACTCCAACATTTTGAACAGTAGTGTGTGTGAGCAAATATTATTGCTGTTTATTACTGTTTTGTCATGTTGGTGCATAAAATGAGACGTTGAGACGTTAATGACAAGTTTTTGTATAATAAAAAGGAAGAGTTGTAGCTATCAGTACCTTATTAGCTTAATTAGCCAAGTTCTCCATAAAACAAACAAAACAAGTCCTACAAATTAATAAAATAACACACATTATAAAGACACTTCATATTGAATGGTATTAGATGATTTGGTAATTGCATTTAATAGATTCAACTTTCAATTAAATATTTGCAATTGGTTTTGTAATTGGTGTTTTATACACGTTTGAGCAGATTTTGTTTGTTGCATTTCTGACCAGCAGGCGTCACCAGCGTGTCGAGCGCGTCGAAAAATTGAATCATTTTGCGAAGCAATTGGTTCAATTGATTCAACGTCTCGAAAAGCGTTGTTTTCTCCTATCACTATTTGAACGCTTGTTGCAGTAGGTGGAACAAAAATTACAGAGCCCCACGACTTTTGAATGAAGAAAACGTGGTATTAGTATTACGTGGCCACGATATAACTTAAACGAGGGAAGAGAACGAATTCTTTAACACCAGTGCTGTAGAAGATAATGTATTGGCCTGTCTTGCGTTGGCTTGAATGGATTGAAGCAGAAGATGCCGCTGAATTGTATGAAATGTAGGCTACCTGACGAGAACCAGCCCTCCACCTTCTCATAATCGTGATTGCAATAGAGAACAGTCGCCGTTTGCTTAACAGGAACTCTGAGGAAAGGTTAATGTGCAATTCAAAGCAGAAACTGAAATTGGAGGGAAACAAACACGGCCTGATGTCAGGAAGGCAATCTGATTAAAAGAGCCAGCAGAGGAGAACTGGCAGCGCAGCTAAACTACATTTCCACACTCACCGTTTGAACAAGCTGCCCTGAGGCTGTCCTGGCTAAAACGATGATGAAGAGCTTTTCTCCTGTTCTCTACCTCTCTGTTATTATAATCTTATGCTCATTTTTAAGCTGAGCACTTTTAAGCTATGTAAGTGGAATTTTAAGGTGGTTTTGTTAACACATGGAATGAATATAAAGAAGCAAATGCAGGATGATAGTGGCTCTGAAAGTTGAGGAAGTTCAGAGTAAGGTTCAGAAATCTGTGACCCAAAACAATGTTGTATACACAATGTGTGTACAATTGAAATCAATATATATCCTCCTGAGACCCAGCTATGGAGTTTTTGCCTCTGTAGTGGACATTATAGTTTAGAGAATTTCTCTGAGACCTCACGTGTCACAGTTTTAAGTCTGGATGTCCTGCACGGAGCACATTCAGGGCTTTCCAGAGATACCAAATGATTGGATGTTTCACCATCACCACTCCCAAATTATATATCAATATTCTTATGAAATATTAGATATTATTATGAAAATCTGGCCAATTACTACTCCCATTATTACACTTCTTTTTTCAACATGCTGTCCCAACAGCACTTTAATATGCAAATAAGATACAGTGTATAGATAACATTGTGCTTAATGGGAAAACCAGTTTATGGAAAGTTTTACACACATATTGCATAAAGCAAAATGGTATACCAAATAATTTTTGTTATATATTTTATAACATAGTTGAGAACCATCCTTAAACAAAGTTAGTTATAAAAAAATCCTGAAACCTAAAAATGTATTGGTGATTTAAAAAAAAAATCCCATTGTTTTTGCCTTTTCATGTCTACTCTTGTCATTTTATTTTTAGAAAAACTGAGTCCTGGTGTCCTCTACAGAGGACATAGCATAACTTATATATTTTATAACATAGTTGAGAACCATCCTTAAACAAAGTTAGTTATAAAAAAATCCTGAAACCTAAAAATTGATTGATGATTTAAAAAAAAAATCCCATTGTTTTTGCCTTTTCATGTCTACTCTTGTCATTTTATTTTGAGAAAAACTGAGTCCTGGTGTCCTCTACAGAGGACAAAGCATAACTTATGAATAAAATAGAATTTTAAAAAAATGTTATTTTACCATTTTTTTCTTATGCTCTAAACAATGTAATGACATGAAAAAAATACTAAATTCACAAAGCTTTTTATTTCTGGTTCTCGGGAGGATATACATTATATATATATAATGAAAATTATACAATTTTAAGTTGAGGGATATTTATATCCCCCCATTACAATACTCAACTGTTTTTTTAAAAATATATTTTAAGATAAAAACAAATCTGTGGTTCTTTTATATGTCACACCATAGATAGGACATTACGTCACACTAAAGGACAGAAATGGTAGTTATTAAATTATTTCTATTTGATTTTGAACATGTCAAAGGAGAAAGAAAGTTTCATTTTGATAGAAACAATATCAGCATGTATTTTAAACAAAACAAAAAATAATTTTCATCAACAAAAGTCAGTCTCTTAGTCAATCAGTATGTTACTGACACTCTTCTAGACCCCTGCTGCATGTGTGGCACAGCTAAATATGATTGATATTCAAACTATATTCATTAAGATGTGAATGAGTTTTTTAAGAAATGTATGGATGAAAAAAATGATTGCCATTTACAACTTGTACAATTATGCCGGAGGTGTTTATTAATATTTTTATGCGTTTCTTTTTTATTTATAAAAGTTGTAATTTATTGAACCATGCTTGAGACAGTCACACCATAGGACAATTTTGAGATTTAGCTCAAATTTAAAAAAAAAATTGAATAACACTTTCATGATTCTCATTTGCTCTGACATGCACTGTGAGCTGTAAGGACTCATTTGCTTCATCCACAGCTGGGACAAAAAGAACAACCCAGAGCCCTGGAATAAACTAGGGCCCAATGATCAGTACAAGGTATGATTCATGTGCGTGATCATTTAAACCCTGTGTTCAGGATGTATCTTGCTTCTAAGTGTATTACATTCTGATTTATTTTGTTCCATGTATTTAAAGGAATGTTCTGGGTTCCATCCAAGTTCTGTCAACGGCATCTGTGGAATTGAAAAATAATTTGGACTCGTCCTTCAGTTTGAAACAATTGCATTTACAGTAAAAGTACTTTTAATGGAAGCCTAGTGAACAAGCCACTGAAGGGCTCTTTGCTTACAAATTTTAAAGCGACAGAACATTACTGTGTCACAATAAGAACATTCAAAAGTAGGCATGAGAAAACTGAGCTTTTCAATAATGACAGAATTCAGGAATATGTCTATTGTTTTTATGGAAAACATTCGTTTTCCATAAAAAAAAACGAATGTTAGACTATAAATTAGACTAGACTATAAATGCACATAAATGCACATAATTATATTGTGAGTTTTCATTTTGGATCCTGTATGCAATTCTTTATGATCTTGGATCAGGTCAATCACAACGTTGAGCCTAAATTTTTCACATTTGCACAGAGTAATTTGGTTGCACTGTAGAGCCAATGGGAAGAACATGAATAAAACTCAATGTTTTAAAAATAACATTATAACATGACCCTAGCATGAAAAAAAAAACTTTCTCTTAAAAAACCCAGTGTTTTACTCCTGTTATGACCATGTAAAGCGGGTAAACCTGCTGAATGTATGTTTTAAACAACTTCACAGCTCAAACAACACATTTTTGTACTGAAGAACAATAATTTCTGCTTTTATACCCTCTGAAATTCCTTATCTTGACCATTTTAATCTTACTTCAAACTTGATTTTGGCTTGATTTTTATGAAGTGAGGGACAGATCAAAGTTATGGTCTGTGGTAACTGATAAAACGTTTGCTTTGATTCAGAACGTTCTTTTAATGTAATGATAAAGCACTCTTCAAAATGTTTAGCATCCAGCATGCAAACAGCAATTTTGAGTTTGCAAACTAACTTGACCAGTGTATGTGGTGTTAGTATAGCACTTAATCCCACCATTGTTGCCGGAGCGCCTGAGGGGATCCTATTAAAAGATGTGACTGAAGGACCGTATCAGGACCTAATCTCAGATCTTAATGAGTTTAATTCATTAAGCACTCCATAAGCTCATTTTATGTGTTCTGTTAGTTGGTACAAATCTAATCGTGCTTGTGTCTTAATGTGAATTTGATGTGGAGTCGAGTTCAAGTTCAATACTTAAACAGGCAGTGGAGTTAATGGATTTTGAAGAGTGCATGTTGTTAAACTGCTTATTTTGTATTCTCAGTTTTCTGTTTTTCTTTTTCAAGTTCTACGCAGTGAGCATGGACTACAGCAAGCTGAAGAAGGACAGTCCTGACTTCTAAACGAATCCAGGGAATCCAGACGCCCGGTGCTGGACCAAAGGTTTAAAAACAAACTAAAGAACAAGACGTCCGCACACTTTTCCTCAACAGCCCTTGTTCCTAATTTATGCAAAGAAGACTAAATTGCACAATCTTGTCTTTGCTTTCCTGCATCCCTCTTTAACATCTATGATGTCTCTTGTATTTTCTCTCAGTTCTTTGTAGTCAAAAACTATTAGTAAAGGGTTTCTCCCACATACAGTGAAAAACCAGTTCATGTCTCATGATTATTTTGGTGTTTATATGAATGTTTCTGAGACGAAGTCTTTGTTCACACTGCAAACAAATCTGATTTAGTTTTCAAATCTGATTTTCACTGTTCATATTGCTATTTTGCAAAGCTAAAACATTGCCTCTGATACTTTTGCTGTTGCTTATTTTCGACTTTTTTTTTAATTTGAAGTAACTGTTGATAGTTAAATTTGATTCATTTTGTGATTTCTTAAAACTACATTCTTCAATTAAAACAGTTGAGGAGGGAAAAGAGAAAAAAATCTTGATTGTGTGGTTTAAGCATTTAAATTTGTATTATTTTAAAAATATTAATTTTATAGTTAATAAATATTCATACACATAAATCATCCAGTGGCTTCCTTTGAAGGTTGCTGAGGTGCCTTAGTGGGCTTTACCTGGTTGGGAAGCACTGCTCTATATGGTTGCTCTAGCATTGATGTCAATGTCAAGAAACTTGTCTTTTTTTCTACACCTGGGAGTAGTGAGGTGTTGACGTGGAGAAAGTTGCCTCTGCATATGTCTGTCATAACATCTAGGCATGTTATTAAACTCATGAGGCACATGCATCAGTTCTATGTTGATGAAACCGATTTGGGTCCGATTTCAGACTGCTGCCTTCCTGGACAAACTTGATTTACGATGGGGTGTTTATTACGATGGTAATCAACACCCCTCGATTTTTCTGACCGATTTCAAAACCCCGTGGCTGCACGGCAGAGCCTTCTAGCGGAAGGAAGGAAGCTGACAACTGGTAACTAAAACTCTTCACACACCAGTCAGAATGTATAAAAAGGGTTGCGTGTGTTTATTAGCTTGGGATCGAAACGGAAAATGTTTAAGAAGAAGAGTACATGTAAGAGGAAGTCTCTGATGAGATCTATGCGGTGTTATACATTTTTTTCCTCTATGTGAGGGGGAAGGTGTGGAGGAGTGGAAAAACCTCTAGGTAATAGGCTATATTGTGAGGATGTTACTTTCGATTGATAGCCTATTTTAAGTGCATGAGGCATAGGCTAAGCTATGACTTGCCAGAGCTTCAATTTATATCTGATATACGACGGACGGATATGGACTGATTCAGAAAGCTATAGAAATGCTAATTCGGAATAAATGTGACATTGTTTATTTCCACAGTGTTTTACTGATAATTTGGGAAATATGTTTAACAATAGTAAGATTTTGAATTCTGTCTTTCTACATTGTTCATTTTTAACAAGGTTTACTGTTCTGTACTTTGTTTATAATTTTGAGATAGTTAATGGCTTCAGGAAATGTGTCTTAGTAGCCTATCTGGGGAAAATGTAAAAGGTGTATACATTTCAAATCTATCAAACTAAACTATTTCGTTTTATAAGAAACCCAGTTGTGTTATTTTGGGATGTATGTTTATTTCACACTCGTTGACTGCCATTGAAGTCCGGGATCAGTGGCGTTATACAGTGAGGCGGTGGAGGAGAATATAATATATATATAGGCCCTATTTCTTCCGCCGTCACACCAGCCTAATCTGAAATAGTGTAACTTTAGTTTCAAATGCAAGCCTTGCATTTGACTTGCTTATACAGTATGTTCTTATAAATCCGGTCCCCGGAATGGAACAAGCTGCTTTTAGCTGTTTCTTCTTCAGTAATACCATTTTTCCCCCCGTTCTTGATGACTTTGGTAAATGTCATTGGGTTGCGTACAGACAGGAGAAAGCGTTCGAAAAAAGATGAGCGGAAAAATGTCAAGGAGACCTTCGTGTGCCAGCGGCTTTAAAACTTCACCCACCTTTGCAAAGGTTATTTCACATTTTCGCTGATAATGAAAGAACAGTTCCGATGGCTGTTGAGATGGGAGATGGTTCCCACCTAGCGATTTCAAAGACGAGCTGAAAATCAGAGAAGTTAAAAGTGTTGTATCAAACACACCTGAACCAGCTAATCGGGGTCTGACTAGGCATACTAGAAACTTCCAGGCAGGTGTGTTGAGGCAAGCTGGAGCTAAACTCTGCAGGACACCGGCCCTCCAGGCAGTGCTCGAATTGTGTCAAAGCTCTTGGGGGTTTCTAAAACACTTGATTCCCTATGGTTTAGAATGGCCCACAGTGGCCTGATTTTCTCAGCAGATTTGTCTCTCCCCGTTTTACTGGCAATTGACAGACATTGTTTCTCCCTAAGCCAGGACTGAATATAGAGGTAAGGGTCAAACATGTTGAGAGGGGGCCATTAAGATCAATGAAAAGTATAGCAGAGAGGCTCCTGGCTCGAAGGCGATTCCTTGCATCTGTGGCAGTGGCATCGAGGGCAGAGAAGCCTCTTTCACACTCAGCAGAACTAGCCAGGTATGTTTTACTGGCAGTCAACAGTTTTTTGAGGACCTTCCCTTTCTGGTCATTGTTGAGCTTCCAGTTTCTGAAGTCCTCAACTGCTTCCCTACTTGATACTCCAAGCATCTTTGCCAGGTCATGGATTTCTTTCTCCCCAAAGAGAACAAGATACTCTGGATTTTGGCCAGCTGAGGGGATTCAGTGGTGCTACAATCTTCGTAAGCTTAGTGTAAGGCATTCGTGAAGAGAGACTGTCAGTGAGGGCTTGGAGGAACTGCAGTCTATATATATGTTCTTTGTTGAAATGCAAGGGCACTCCTTTGAATTCTGCTTTGTCCATTGACTTCCCTGGGGTGCTCTTCAAAGCCTTCAACACCTCAATGGTCATTTTTATTTCTCGTGTGGGGTCCATAAGAGAAGTGTTTCTGTTCTGAAAAAAGAAGACAACTCTAAAATATAATAATGTATTGAGCAGCACTTTAACAAATTCTTTCTCAATGTAATTCTCTTTTTCAGACTAAAGTAGAAGAAAAACACTACCTACCTGAAGTTTTAATGACTAGACTCTTAAGTTCACGTAGCCCAGCTTTTATAGTTGCCAGGTCTTTAACAAAGCCAGTGCATGTGAGGCGATTCAGTAGGCCATTGATTTTTTTTTCTTTCTCCATCAGAGTGTGATCCATCTTCAGCTGCTTTTTTTTATTTGTGCAACCAAAGCAGGGTAGTCTCTCCAAACAGATTGTACAGTCACAAAACTACTTGCTACTCAACCGATGGTAAAAATTTGACCAATCTTAAGCAGGCTGACATTGACTTGAGAGGCTGCCTCTGCAAGCTGTCTTGCATTCTTTGGGGACTGATGGTACAGTGTGTACAGTTTTGAAATAAATATCTCAAAGTCATTGCAACCTGTGACAGACTTTAGCGCATCATTTACTGACAACTCAAGCCTGTGTGCAAGGCAGTGGATACTCTCCAGTAAAGTATAGTTGTTTTTCAGCCTTGTGATAAGACCACTCTCTCTTCCAGTCATCACAGATGCCCCATCGGTCGTTAAAGGGGTCATATGATGCTACATGCACTTTTACAAGTTGTTTGAACTGAAATGTGTGTTGGCAGTGTGTGTACACAACCACCCTAAAATGATAAAAATCCACCAAGTGTTTTTTTTTTTAATCTGCTCAAATCTTTACCCCTTTCTCAAATCGAGCTGATCTCAGATGCCTGTCTGTGTGATGTCACAAAAACAGGCCCCTCCCACGATAGTTTGATTGACAGTAGCGTTTCAGCACAGACTGGACTGGTGTCTTACCTTAGACCCTCCCTGAGTGAGCTGTCATCAGTCCTCTATTGTTTCACCGCTGGAGCAGTTGTAGACAAGAATGACTCCTAAGCGATTGAGGTGTTCTGTTGTTGGATGTAATAATGAACAGCAATCGTCAGTTACTGCCGACATCTGAGCCGCTGAAGACGCAGTGGATTATGTTTGTTTTTGAAGAGAATGCTCCCCCGATCTACATAAATGCGACTGTGTTCGCGCGAATCATTCGTGATCCAGCTTCATCTACAGAAGAAGTAAGTGTAAGGTTTTTTTAATGAATCTTTGCAAATCGCCTTTCCTAATAATGTGCTAATTAGCAAGTTTCACGATGAATGCGGCTAAAGTAAACAGTCCCTCAGAGAGCAGCTCGGAAGAGAGGGGCGGGGTCAGCAGAGCTCATTAACATTTAAAGGAAAATGCTACAAAACTGCGTGCTCTGAAAAGAGCTGTTTTTGACAGGGTAAAAAAGGTGTTTTTTACACTACCATTGAGAAATTGAAACAAACTATGTTACAGACTTTTCATTAAGACCCTAAAGAATCATATCAACCTGTGGAAAATGGGCATCCTATGACCCCTTTAAGCAAATCAGATGAGACTTGAGATATTCATCATCCAGGTCAACCCCTGCCGTAAGCCATTTCAGCCGTTTTCCCAGCTTCTGCCGGACCCAATCATGCAAAAGGATTGACAGGTGCAGAGCGTTTCTGATTAGCTAAAAAATGAGGGCCGCTCTCTTGACCTTGTGTTGTTGTTGTTTACAGAGTCTAGAGCAAATGCAGAGACTGATGTGATATTTGTCAGGTAATAGAAATATTTTATGTGATGTATTCATACAAATATTGCTTACAGCACCTTAAAGTTGTGATTAATTGAGATTACATTAGAAGTTTTGACAAACTTGGAGAAACAGCTCAGGCGCTCATTAGGAGGAACTTTGTCAAAGGAAGTAAAGGATTTAATTACTTGCACCCCAGAATCAGAATGAACAATGATTTCAACTGTATTTTTGAGTGTGTGAGAGAAAAACAAATGAAGGAAGTCTGCAAAGGTATATATTTGAAATCACTGAAGCCTCATTCCATGCTATTCCTGTATCTATTTCCTGCGGAGACATGATTGGTCATAGTTGAGTGACAGCAGTGCTGTATTCAGTAGCCATGACTTTAAAACAGACTTATGTTTGGTGGATCAGGCTGTCTGTCACCCCAGGGGTCAGTCTCACAAATCAGTCATCCATCTTCCTGACCTCTGAACTTCCTGAGGACGTGGGTCTTTGTGTCAGATCGAACTGCAGGTAGAATATAATGAGTGTGTGAGGGGAGAAAGTGTCAGTGTGCTGAAGAAGATCTACTGCAGGTCAGACGAGGGATCAGCGTGGTCTGAAACAGAAACCGTCACACACACTGAGAGACTTATTAGCTCTCTGTCAAAACCTCTCTTAAATGTTTTTCACGGTGCCACACACACACACTGGACTCATCAGAAGTGCTGTCTGCAATTTGCGATATCTGGAAATGGATGACATTTAGAGGAACCAAAATAGCAGGTGTGTACAGTACCAGTGCTCCCTTACTGTTAATTAAAGGGGTCATATGATGCGATTTCAAGTTTTCCTTTCTCTTTGGAGTGTTACAAGCTGATTGTGAATAGAAAAGATCCCTAAAGTTGCAAAGACTAAAGTCTCAAACCCAAAGAGATATTCTTTATAAAAGTTAAGACTCGTCCACGTCGTCCTAAAATGCCTCGTTTAAACACGCACCCACATGTCTACGTCACGATGTGGGAAGATTTGCATAACGCCGCCCAAATGTTCACGCAAAGAAAGAAGGCGTAACTTTATTGTTGCTGCCACCGCCGCCGCCATGTTGTGAAGACACTGTGTGTTTCGTTGCGAAAGCGAAACTACTTTGTTTGGTCTTCCAAAAGAGGACACGACTAGAAATCAGTGGTTAAGTTGTATTTACAACACTGTTCCAGAACAGTTCAACCCAAATATTCAGATGTGTGCAGCGCATTTTATGGAGCACTGTTTCCTGGTCCTGGGAGAGTAGACTACAATGCCGGCTCTTCTCACTCACAGACTGTAAGTACGTTTTCATATTTCAAGGATTTGCCACTGATGATTCAAACGCGAGTTTTGAGCAGTGTAGAGTAGCGCTTTTTGTTTGTCATTTCTCTGATCACAAATGTAGACATAAACACATTTCATTACACCAAATACACAAAATAATGTTCTTTTTAGCAACATCATATGACTCCTTTAAATGGTAAAATGGCCCTTAAAAAAAGTCATTCAGTTTGCAAATAGAAGGGTTTGTGTTCCCCATTTGTGCAGATAATTTTTTTTAATCAGAAAAATTTAAATGAGTAATTTTTTTTTTTTACTTTTGAGAAGTATTTGTGAAGTCTGATATGATTAGTTGTGTATTTGTTCATGTAGGTTTGTTGGAAAGACGAGTGCTGATACTTTTCTAAGCAATCAAACTTGTCATTTTTGCTTTGCAGATGGTAAAGAATCAGGTGGAAAAAAAATCTTACTCTAATCTTGCTCTGAAGAAGGAGCCATAGACCAGAATATCACAGAAATTTGGACTTAAACTCTTTTGACTTGGACCAGTAAGCAACCACCTAGCAACCATCCAGAATACCTTAGCAAGCACCCGAAGCAATGTTGCATTACATTTTGTACAGGTAAGCATCCTTCACATTTTCTTCAGAGAGTATAAAAATCTAATTATGTTTTACTGCTCAGACAGTATTATCATAAAATGTTGTCAAATGTTTTGAAGAATATGGACACAATTTACCCACAGATACTGGCAAACATATATCTAGAGTACCTAAGTGAAAAATGAAGGCTTTACCTCATATCTTAAATCATATTTCTATACACTGTAAATGTCAGCATTAGCATGCATTTAACAAAGTAATGTCTTCTTGTACTCTCAGAATAAGCCTACAGCTATTAAATTCAGTGATCAGCTGCACACTGTGCTTTCTTTGGTTTGTGCGGGGATGCTCATTGTTAGAAAAAACACATCAGTCTCATTAAATGTTTGTTCAACATTTAGATAAGTTTCACTGGAAGTTTTATGCCATTTTCTTCCTTAACTTTTTATATTAGTCTGTACTTGTATATTTACTGAGCTTAGGGCGAGTTGATTCTGAGTGTCTTGATGAGAGACGGGAGGATTTCTGGGTAAATACTGAATGTTTAAAAGCTCACAAAAATTGTGGTGTATTTGCTTTCGTTTTCTTAGCTCACACAATAACTTTTATTATATTGCCTTGAGTGTTATCTTAATAAACATCAGCAATAAGTGTAGCTAAATTTGATATCAATTTTTAAAAATCTGATTGATCAAATGAAAATGTTTAATAGACTTTGTATCCACCAAATGCTTTCGAGCTAGCGAGGCGCAGTTCATTAAGCAAACATCGGCATCAACTATGTTTACTACCCATAATTTGTTGTGAAACAATGTTATTATTTCTTATCCATCCTAGTCTCATAGATGTGCATTTAATTAAGGCGTACTCGTGCTGGATGGATGCAGCGTTCAACTGTATTTATTCCTTACAGCGCTGGAAAACATTTAGGTTTTTCTCATATACATTGTTAATGTGAACAATAACAAACCCAAATGGTTAAAAAAGTAATATAATCACAATTTATTTTTAGTTTAGGGATGTTAAAACAGCTGTTCCTTAAAGAGACATTTAATTGGGTTTTGTCATTTTAACACAAGAGAGTCTTGGGGCAAGTTCCTCTACAATGTTCAGATGATTGGCACTATATTTATAATTAACAAGAACAAAACTGATTTATTTATATAGTCATTGCATCAGGGCTTTAGTAGAAAACGACTGCATGAACCATGAGCATATAATATCATGGAAATATCAGGGAATTTAAAAAATATGATTTCAAGGCCTTCATGGAAATTAATAAGCGTCATTTTAGAACTTTCAGAAGTACATTTTTTTTCTAGTTCTGCTCATATCTGAAATATTTTATCAAAGGAAAATATTAAAAATATTACTAAGTTAAATCTTCCTGTTCATAAGTGCTATATATATATATAGTATATGTATGTATGTCAGTTTTTAACAATAGAAAATCAGCCACATGCTGGTTAAAAGATGTGTATTTTTCCCCTATTGTAGTTTAGGTCACTGGGAGTCACTGAATGTAATTTTATTTCATTAATTTTGACATGACCTTTCATGACCTAACCTGCTGTCCAGTAGCCTTAGATTACTAAGGCCAATCAGATACCTTGCCTGACACATGCTCAGTGGTGCTGACAGGTGGAGTAGATTGTCGTCTGGGAATGGCCCTGTTTCGATTGGATTATGAGCTGAGTGTGCTTGTGACTGATTGGATTAAAGCGAGCACTTAAAGTTGATTGGGTTACAGTGATGGATGGCCTCAAATGTTGACAGCACCTATCTCTGCTTCAGGCACACAGTATTCTGCCTGTGGATGTCTATCATGTGTTGAAAAGATATTATACTTCAGACATATTAGAAAATGGAGGGATGGCTGGTCTGATGTGATATTTCGAGGGACACTACTTCTTTGCTGGATGTAGATAACAGTATTTTATGGAAATGAAATACTCTTACACACACTTCTACAAAAGGTCAGCCGTGTCCCTGCAGTTTAGAGCAGTATTGGCTGCTGCGTGATCTCAGGATCAAATCTATATTCATAGCTGTGAGGTGGTGTGCAGTACATTAGCCTGCAGACATTAGCCTGAGAATGATATCAGAGTTTAGTGTGTGTGTGAAGGCACTGGGAGCGAACTGAGCTTAAACGGTAAAATAGAGAGTCTGAGTTTTCCTAGAGATCGAACGGTGTTGTTTTTGTTTAAACAGAGTTAATGTTTTTAAGTGTCTGATAACTGGTATGCAGGACTGTTTTTTATTTTACTCTTAAAAAAAACTGTGTGACTCAGTGATAATTAAATAATGATTAAACTATAATGAAAAGCATTATGAATATTTTAATAATAATCATTATTGTTTATATGATGCTACATGTTTCTGTATGTAATCTTGTGTAAGCATTACTAACTGTTACAAAAAAGCCCAAAAAATGTAGGGAAATAACATATTTAATTAATCAGTGAACACTGTTGTTTCTTTTTGAACGCAGTGGTTTAATGTTAATGGTGGCGTGTTATTCTTTAGAAACATACCAGATTAATATTATTTAGAGACCCACCAGAAGTTTATTGGACCTGATATTTAAGAACCGATAACTGATTAAGTAGAATAGAGCCTCTAAGCAGACATGGTAATGGAAAAAACATGAATTGGAAGGAAGAATTATATTTAACCCTTGTGCGGTCTTCGGTCATTTCTGACTGGAGAATTTTACATTTTGAATTTTTTTAAATCGTAGCTTCACCAGAATGGTACGAAACTTGGTGACTTTTATGGCACTTGGTATGTGAACACAAAAACAAATGAGGGCATGATTCGAAAAAGCTAAGTGGTCGTAAAAAAATAGTCACACTCATGGTCTTCGGTCAAAAATGACCGACCATAGGAAATGAATGGGAAATGGGAAAAAAAAAATCGAAAATACAGAACATTTTTATGTGTACAATCTATAAATCCCCCACAATGCAGAAAAAAATTGCACACACACACCTATGAACTGGTGTGACTGTAACACTGCAACTATGTAAAATAAAATTAATAATTCGACTACAATGCAGTAAAAAAGTGGACAGCAAGGAAGGAGTTACACTCTAAAACAGGGGTGCCCAATCCTGCTCCTGGCGATCGACTGTCCTGCAAAGTTCAGCTCCAACTCTAATCAAACACACCTGCCTTTAATTTTCAAGTGATCCCGAAGACCTTAATTAGTTGCTTCAGTGTTTGATTAGGGTTGGAGCTGAATTTTGCAGGACAGTCGATCGCCAGGGGCAGGATTGGGCACACCTGCTCTAAAACATCAAGAGTGTAAAACGGATACATCCACTCACACACACACTTACTTACACACACTCCCAGACACACACATACAGAATTATACATACTCAAATGAATTGGTATAACTATAACCATATAGTCAAAATGAGTCAGAAGACTGAAATAAGACGTTAAAATCAGATCAGACCCAGAAGGTTTAAGTTCTGATAAAGCATTCCTGTTCATTTTTGTTACATTTTTATAGAATTTTAATGTTTTGTGTAACAAACTGCTTTCTGTGTTCAGGTTTGAATGTAGTAATAATAATGCAAAAACCTACACTTCAAATCAACATTTAAAACAACAAAAAATATAAACCTTGTTCTAAAGTCTATGACAATGCCTTAATATTCATTTAAATCCACAACCTAATAAAAATAAACAATTATGTATAAAAACAACTAGGGAATACACAAGCCTCTCTATAGAGTCCTATACAGGACTCTAGTGGTTACACCATGAAATTACAGGTTTTTCTTTTTTTTTGCTCTCACCAGGAGGTGCTATTCTGCCTTCAAAAATTGGATTTTAATGGCCTAGTCTCTATTTTAATCTGAAATACTGCAGTAATTGAAAAATAATTAAAAAAAATTAGAAAAAAAAAATGTTTGTACTATTTTCAATGGGAAAAATGTATCATAATTATTGCATAAATATTCATTAGCACCATGAAATTCTCGCAAAATACAAAAGAAAAAATATTATTGAACAAAAATATATTAGATTGATTTTACTGAAGAAAAAAAAGTTACATTTCAGGTGTCCGGTCACTTTTGACCACGAAGACCACGAGTGTGACTCCCAAATGAGGAGCGCACAAGGGAAAACGATTTTGTGTTCACTCCCAAAACTTTTGAGAAACTTTGCAATTGATCACAAAAAAAAAAAAAAATTTCACACAAAGGTGAGTTTACTGCAAAAGAATCATCTGCAAGTTTAATACAAAAGCAATTAAAATGTTTTTTTTTCCTTCCATCTAATTTTTTCCCGTAAAGTATAAATCATGTCGTTGTGCATAATTCAGAATTGAAGAATTGGCTGAAATATGAAAGTGTCTCACTCCACAGGAAGTTGAATTGGAATTTAAATTAGAATGACAGGTAGAGGAATTTCTTGGCATTCTGGGAAAAGTCTTGGCATTCTGGGAAAAGAAGTGTGCTTTCAACCTGGTCTTGACAAACATATTTTTCTCATTAAAATGACACTTAATGGTGTTATTTGAATTTATACTTCCATAAATTCTATTTTCTGTTTGTAATATGTAGTCAAATTCAGTTTAAATTAAGACACTGAATCAAAATGTATGAAGCATCCTCATCCAACTCTCAATGGCATGGAACCTCTGTTAAAAAAAAGAAAGAATCAAATCAGTTCATTTACCAAACAGTTTATCTTTATACATTGCAAAAAATGTTTTTTTCAATGTTGTAAATAAACTGAAGATTATTAGTTTCTACGCCACATTTTTTTTTTCAGTGTATATAACACTGATATTTCTGTTAATTCGCTTTTAAGAGAGGTGGTGCGCCCTGCATCCCACTGAATTTGACTACTATGGGATAGAAAATGTCACAAAGTAGATGTTTCTAATGTCTCATTTGTCTCAATTATCCTTGATAGCTTATACCATCAGACAGACCCCAGTGATCTCACACGTGGCTTGTCATGAGGTTCAGATGATATGCCTCAAACTTTGCCCAAGATTTGGCAAGATTTCAACATCTGCAGGTCAGATTTCAACATGAACTCAAACATTTCTAATTAAACTCTCCAAATTATCTGAGCTACCTTATCCGCATTCATTTTATAGCTCAGTTCTCTTACTTTTTGTCTATTTTTATTTATTTTAGTAGAAATGTCTGAGACACAATTGATGCCTAATTTAGAGCTCCGGTAAGTCTCTGGAGCGATGAAAGAGCAAACTCTGAGCAATAAAAATCTACTCTGGGCTAATAACGTTGATTACTGATCAAATATGCTGTTCAATGATTCATGAAGGCGTGGGCGAGCAACAAACTAAACCGGTTTAAAATTGAATGTAAATAAACAAAACTCAATAAACTAATTAAAATATTAGGGCATGAATGCACAAACACATTTATAAAGCAATTTTGGTGAATAGCCCTGTGCAGTAAGATGCATGTGTGAGTGAGACACTTGAACACACTTCCCCACAGATGTCTGGACAGACTGACAAGTTAAACAGGGTTAAATTTCTCTGTGCTTTGTCAGTCTGTTCCCAGATTAAAATCAACTGATTGTGTGGGAAAAAAAGGTGTAATAATCCACACCAGCATCTTTCCAACTAACCTGGCATCTGTGCTGTAGTTGTTGATTGAAACCCCTCCATGTTTTTTTCTCCTTCTTCTTCTTCCTCACAAACAGAAGCAGGAAAAAGCAGGTCAAAATTTAAATAGCTCAAAATAGAACATCTGGCTGGGGCTCTGTCGCTCAGCTGTGTGTAATGAAATATGGAATATGGGGGGGGGTTAGTCTTCAAAGAGCGCTCGAGCCCCTCCGCGGCACACAGCCCCATCATGGGCTCGTGGCAGCCCCACCTCCCCGTCTGTGTTGCGGCGTGCCGAGCGTCCAGGTGCCTCTGTGCTGGCACCGCCAGTTTGTTAGTGCGTCCAGGCTGGCAGAGCCGGCAGCTGGCATCATTAAACTTCAAACCAAGCACCACAGTTCTGGGGTACCGTCGTGCCAGACCTGGACCGCCCGTTTGGCCTGTGCTGCCAGCCGCTGATTAGCGTCATGCTATAGCAGTCCCATCCCACCAGCGTTCACCTGAAGCAAACTCACACAGCTCACCTGATATTGATATTGAAGAGTATTTGTGATATTCAGATGGCCTGATCGTATTTTATATATTTAGTGACCATGATAGTTACTGTTTCACTCACTCTCTGTTCAGTATTAGAGGGATAGTTCACCCAAAAATTTTAACTCCGTCATCATTTACTTGGAAAATATAATAAGATATTTTGAAAAATGTCTGTGTTGTTTGTCAATACAATGAAAATCAATGATCAACAAAACTATTTAGTTACCAACATTCTTCAAAATATCTTATTTTGTGTCCTGCAGAAGAAGTCGTACAGGTGTGGAAAGACATGAGGACGAGTAGTTGTTGTTGACAGAAATATAATTTTTGAGTGAATTATCCCTTTAAAGTGATAATTCACCCCAAAATCAACATTTTGTCTTATTTTCTTTACTCTTAATTTTAAATGTGTGACTTCTGTGGAGAAATTTTGAATCATGTAGTGGTAAAAAAAAAAAAAAGTAGTTCATACGACTTGTGCACTACATTTCAAGTGTTCTGATACAATACTGATAATCTTCCCTCCCAGAAAGGCGTTATCCATTAAAATGGACCGAGTCAGTGACTTGAACTCGAGAACTTAATCAGTTTGATTCTTGAACGATTCATTCAGACCAGTTTTATAAACTGGATTAGCCGATTCCGTGAAAAGATTAGACTCAAAATATCCGTTCATGAATTGGACATGGTTATTTTTCCGCTCATGGATGCCAAGATGTTTTGTAGTCCTACCCAATGACTTGTCTTCGTTCAAAGCTACTTTGAGCCAGACTTCAGAAGACCTATAATGTAACACACACAAGACATTTTATGATACTTTTAAGAGTTCAAATAGAATGTGATTTTGCTTTTACTGCGCTGCTTTACCATTGTTTTTCTATGTAAACATGCATTAGACGGACGTGTTTGTTGTGGTCGTGTCTTTCATGACGAACGCTGTTGAAAGATGTTCTACTTTTAAAAGACCTTGCTTTTTCAGTAAACTACTCTGCTTCTTGCATTTTTAAATGCAAAAACACATTCTGAGCGAATGGCTTCATAAGGTGTTTTATTTTGTGTTCCACAGATGAAATAAAGTCATACAAGTTTGGAATGACGTGAGTGTGAGTAAATGATGACTGAATTTATGAATTTATCTTAACTTGATTGACCCTCGTGCTTTTCCTGCATCCCTGTACTCTCTCTATGCTGGCTGGCACTCACGATGACTTCATAGTTACTCCCTGAGCATGTAATTAAGTCGTGAATGATAACGGTTCAATTATTTGCCCAAACGTGTCTCTATTGATTCATTACACACTCACTGATGATGGAGAGTCCCCTGACTCATTCCACAGAGAGGAAAGAAGGAAAAGAGAGAGATGGCTATCTTGACAACGTGTCTTTGCAGGCTTTGTTATTATGGCATAATTTGCTTTTTCAAAATCAGATAGGTGTAATATTTGTCGTGTGAGAATGGTGTGTCAATAGAATGACTGAACTGTTGACATTTAAAAGTAAAGGTTGATGAGAAGAAACTTAATGATTTTGATAGTTTTTAATTTATTATTTTTTTTTATATTTCCCAAAGCATTAACAAAAAGCTTATTGCAAAATTGTACATTTATCCCCACATTAATCCTTTACAACTAAAATAAATAACTAAATATAAGAAATATTATTGATGAAAAAACAGTAATAAAATAAAGATTTTGATAGTTTTAAATGTTCAACAAGCACACCGTGTCCATATACGTTTGGTCTTGTGGTGTAAGTTCACTGTGGTGTTCAAATCAATACATAGTTAGTTGAAAACAGAACCTCTGAAAATACGTTTTCAGTCTAGATTTTACAGGATACATTTTGCCGTGTGGTACGTGAAAGCCTGGTCTCCAACTGTTTCTCTGGACCCCTGGGAAGATGTCTGGTGCTGACCTCCCATCATGCCTTGCAATGCCTCTGAATGTTGTCATGGTGATATGGCCCTACTGCCGGGGCCAGTGGTCATTCCGAGTCTCACAGGCTGTCATTTTGCACAGTGGGAGACTTCGAGCTGGCTGAATCAGTCCATGCTCAAGAATTGTGAGTCCATTTTATCCAAAATGGCTGTCTATCTGGTTTTATCATCATAAAGGGATTGAGGGTATTCTGCTTTTGGCTGCAGACCCACAGAGCTTATGAAGAAAGTGTCTACTGTTGCAGCCAGGGCTGCAGTATGTCTTTTTTATGGGATGGGTGAGGATTGCTTAATGTGCCATTGTGGATCCGGCGGGAGCCATGTTGACAGACGCAAGGCGAAACGATGCAGTTTTGTGGCTGTTGCAGAAGATCGCTCCTTAGTCGTAACTCAGATGTACCGGTAACGAGTGCGCGCTTGCGGACACGTGTGCAAAAAAACTGGAACAGAACCGAACTGAGATACTTCCTGACAGGAAATGAGACAGATGTAGGTCTCATGGACCCTTTAGAGATGCCTAGTTATTTATTTATTTTCATGTTTAAGGGCTTTGTATTGCCTCCTTTGTCGGCACTTGTTTTCTCCCCACAGAGGCAGCAGTCATTGATGTTCATTTGGCTGCTGTTGAACGCCCTCCATCACACATGTGGTATTAGTCGACATGAACGCGATCGGTTAAAATGAACATGCGGTACGGTTTGAAGTAAGTTCAACAAATTAACATCATTAGGTCCTATAGGACAGATCCATGCTCATGGAGTCATTTACTGGAATTGTGACCAGTCACCCACGGGATGAGAAATACAGAAACCTTCTAATCAACTTGTGGCGTGTAGAGGGTGCAGGGGCGGACTGGGACAAAAATTCAGCCCTGGCACTGTAGCCACACTGGCCCACATTACCACACCGACACAGCCCCACCTACGGACACACGCATTCACTACTTACATTTGTGTACAGATGGTGAAATGATATAAGCATTACCATATATGTAACAGATATTTAAACATTTAATGTATGTGTCTGGCAAACAATGCTTACTACTTTTTAAAGAGCACACGTTTATAACAAATTTACACACATAAAACAAAAGAAAAAGAATCTGAGGATGTTGTAGAGACTGTGCTGTCTGTTTATGCCATTTGTCTGCTGTTACTGTCATTCTCTACAGTATGTTGTTCTTTGTTGTCACTGTCTGTCTGTTGGGTTTTTCCTACCTCTACCATACTCCAGTCTCTGCTAGGCCTACCGTAGCATCCTTCCTCACAGCACTGGTGTTGAAAGACCAGGGGTCTCTATTAAGAAACTGGCAGCATCTGTATCAGGGTGTGTCTCTCTCATTGTGTCTTCCTACCTCCATGACACTTGACTCCGCAGTCCACCCTACCTAAGGATTAATTGCATACTGTAAACGTATGTACTGTATGCGTACTCAATGTTTTATTTTAATATATGACTATCTACATATTCAAAGTAAAGTTCACTACAAATGTCTACAGTACTATGGCTATTGCTATAGGTTTTTGATGTGTTAGACTATATTGCAAGTAGCACACATCAGTTTTTACCTTAAATCCCACTTTATCTGCTGATGGCTGCAATTCAGTAACAGGCTCGTTAACACTTAAGTTAACCAATTATGCAAGTAGCCTACATCAGTTTTTACCCTAAATCCCACTTTATCTGCTGATGCAATTCAGTAACAGGCTCGTTAACACTTCAATTAACCAATTATCACGAATCAATGACATTTTAAAATATACTGGGGTTCTGCGCTAAGCTTACAACTGTTTAATACAATGTAGGCTACTGTCAAAAAAACCCCCAAAAAACACAGGAGCTAACTGTCAGAAGTAGTGTGAAAATTACTTGTGCTAGCTGTATTTTCTGTTTTCTTCTTACCTCTGCGGCACTAACTGTTATCCGCTGCAGCAGCCGAATTTAAACCTTTTGAAAAGAGTTCGATTAATTTTACGCATTTAGCAGCGTCGGACTTAAAGGGGTCATATGATGCTGCTAAAAAGAACATTATTTTGTGTATTTGGTGTAATGAAATGTGTTTATGCGGTTTAAGGTTAAAAAAACACATTATTTTCCACATACTGTACATTATTGTTTCTCCTCTATGCCCCGCCTTTTTGAAACAAATGAGCCCGCAACATATTAAACTGAAACTACCCTTTTATCTGAAAAGCAAAAACATAAGTTATTTTACAAAAATCAGCAAACTGCAACAAAGCAGGAACAAAACTCATCTCTAATCATCTGTGAGCAGAATAGGATTGGACAGATGGAAAAGGAGAAAAACACAAGAGCTTCAAAGGGGAGCTGTAACATAGCCACATATTTATAGCCTACTAAAATATTGGCTATTCGAACCAAACCGCTCCGGAGTGCAATTCGAGGCTTAGTGTATCCCATCATGCATCATGTTCTGGAAATAAATTGTGAGACTTTTTGCCGAGATCTCGCGAGAGGTCACGGAAACCTTTCCAATGCAAGTTAAATATTAATATAATAATTAGATATTACATATAATTTGGTAGAAAAACAGTGTTTTTACGTTTTATTGGTGCAAAGATAAGTAGTGGTGATATTTATTTTGTACAACATTTGCAACTGCTTTTTATCACTTAATTAGAAGCACCACAAATTAAAATTGTCATGTTATAGGGACTACTGAACAGACATCTAGAAGTTGATTTAAAAATGCAAAGTATTTAAAATAAAAATTAAAATAAAGCTATGTAAACACTTGCATTTTTACAACACTACAAGTGTGTCCCATCAGGTAATGAAAAGTTCTACACACACTTGTGGTCTTCATGCTCACTTGAACACTTGGGCCAAATACAGGAAATACGTCATATAAGTGTTCAAGTGCAAAGACCGCAAGTGTGGGTATTTGGACAAGGCAGTAGAGAGAGAAAGGGAGAGAAAGAGAGCAAAATACAAACACTAACAACACTCTTTGTATCAATAATAGAGACAAAAATTAATACGTCATTAGACGTAACAATTCCTTGAAAGAACTCCTTAATCCATGATTTCTATTGACTTTGGGGTTTTATCTTTTCCATTTTAAGGCTGTTCAATTTCAAGGATTTCACTTCCTTATGCTATTTGTGACTACAAATCAATTGATCACTTCTTAATTGCTCACGTGAGGATCTCTGTTGTCATTCATTCGGTCTTGACCCTCTCTGTAAGCAGTTAACCTGTGCTACTGTGAATAGTCCACATGAGCAGGCCAGAATGGACCAAAGGGACAGACCACGGGGAGGAGCGGTGAGAATACATTAGAACCTCTGGACTCCATCTGTCACCATGGAGACAGCAGAGCGGGTGGGGGGTTGCGGGACATGTAGTAGACAGGTGGACCCACCCACCAGCTGCCTTGACATCTAACACCTGTACTGATGCTGTGGACAAACGTTCTTCTTCTTTCTGCTGCTTCATCAGTCCTTCATGCCTGTAGTGTGTTTAATTAGTTTCTGATCATATACAGATACATATATATATATTGTCTGTTCCACTGTGTTTCTGGTGTCAGAGTTCATGGGATTGTTTTTTCCCCATTTGAATGCATTTAATAATAACATCCATAGAGGGCGCTATCACACTGAGTGGGGAGTCTTCAAAGCCTCCAGTGGGACATTGAGACGTGTGGCTACTTCCAGCGTCTTTTGCAGGGTTGTGGGGTGTAATGCATTATTATTCTTGACTGGTCCTCGCAGGAATCAAAGTGCCTGGCCTTTTATATTTTTATACACTACCACTCCCTCAGTCCCCACGCTAGAACCAGCCCTGGACTCACGATTGCCACTGACCCATAGAGAAAGACAGATAGAGAGAGGCAGAAGGAGAGAAAGCCCACATTACTGATTCCAATGCACAGACCTTTTCCATTTAGTTGCAAATTGATACAAGGACTGGAAGAGAATTTTTAAAAACAGGCAATCACCCGTGCTTGATTAGTCTTTGTGTTGCCAATTATCCATTACAATCTTGCTTCTGTGTTGCAAACAGTCATCATAGGCTTGACTGCTTCATTCCCTTGTAGATATATGGTCTGTATGGTGACACAACCATGTTGCTGGATGAGGGTATTAAAGATAAGTCAAATTATTGGCACTTCTTGGCCCCACACTGTGCTTTTTGCACATTTATTAATTTGTTCATTCTCATTAACTCCCAATTAGTTCCTGAAAACATTAAGAAAGTCTTAAAGATTCTCAGGTCATGTTGAATGTTTTTTTTAAATGTTATTTGACAGGTTAAAGGAATAGTTCACCCAAAAATGAAACTTTTCTAAAAATGTACTCACCCTCAGGCCATCCAAGATGTAGATGAGTTTGTTTCTTGATTGGAACCGATTGAAGAAATTTAGCATTACATAATTTGCTCACCAATGGATCCTCTTCAGTGAATAGGTGCCATCAGAATGAGAGTTCGGACAGCTGATAAAAACATCACAATAAATCACTAAGTAATCCACATGACTTCAGTCCATCAATAAACATTTTGTGAAGCGAAAAGCTGCATGTTTGTAATGAACAAATCCTTTGTTAAGATGTTTTAACTTCAACCTGTTGCTTTAGCCATTGCTTCTAGCTAAATTAGTCCTCTATTCATAATACTGCTTTCTCCATTGGAAAAGTTGGCTCGTCACATGAATCAGGAGAGAAATATCACAGATCAGGCACCATTTACAAGTGAAAACAGTTCAAAACAAACATATTAGTATTTCAATGTGAGAGGACAACAGGGGAAGATCATAACACGGGCAATCAGTCCAAACAAAAGCAACAGGGCACAAAACACAGGCAACGGGAAATCCAAAAACAGGAAGAACAAACAAACCAGTAACCAAGACACAGGAGAACTAGGACACTAGGCTAGAAATGAAACGTTAGCATAAGTTCTACCAGAAAGACTCAATGGAGGGGATGGAGATGGAGGGCCTGGCCCATGGACAGGAAGTAGGACTGAAGATTGAGTTTGAGCTCCGTCAAGTTAATTCTTTATCGTCTATTTTTTATCTTAAAATAAATGTTATACACCATCATTTTCGTTTCTATAACGTGTGAATATATCCCCTATCGTAACAAAAACAATCAGAGCGCCTTGTTATTCTATTTTTAAATCAAAAATCAATTTTATACACCATCATTTTCGTTTCTATAACGTGTGAATATATCCCCTATCGTAACAAAAACAATCAGAGCGCCTTGTTATCTCTAGTTTTATTTTGATTTCCCGAGTCCACTATTAACTTATAGCCCGTTAGCATCGCCAGCGTGGTTGCTGCTAATCTCGCTTACATTGCTAATACTCTATTCACACACATTACCATTGTTTTACTCACTGTTACTTGCATTAATTGCGGATGTGTGTCTACCTTTGAGTGCAGGTGAGGACACGATCCTGAAGGGCGATGAGAGCATCGGCGTGGTCATACTGCATGCTGGGGTTAACGACACCAAGCTGCGGCAGATGGAAACACTGAAGAGGGACTTCAGGAGCCTGATCGAGGCCACGTATCGACGAGGACACGAAAGGTTCAGTAGACGTTTTGCTTTAAATGAATGGTTATTGTCATGGTGTAAAGCAAACTCTGGAATAGCCTTCCTGATAACGTTCGGGGTTCAGACACACTCTCTCTGTTTAAATCTAGATTAAAGACACATCTCTTTGGCCAAGCATTCAAATAATGCATCCCATAATCTTGTACTGCAGTTATATCTGATCAAATGCACATTATTATTCTTTAGCTTGGGTTAAACAAATCAATTTTGCTTGGTTGGAATAGCAGCTACACTAATTATATCTCTATTTGTTTCTCTGTTTTTGCCGTAGGATTTACACAAGCTTCAGTCTGGATCCAGAACACCCGAGAAGAGATGATGCCAACCCCTCAGAGGACCTCAGATGATGCCAACCCTGAAACAACATACAGAACTACCAAATTTTGCTATAAGTTTGATTTCATCATATAATAATTGCTGTTAATAGTGTTCATCGTCTGTTTGATTACATCTTTAATTAATTTTTCCGTACATTTCTGCCATATGTACATTAACTGACAGTCACCACTGATAAGCTATTACTAAATATATTGTAGAAACTTAATTTTCTGTAAAGTTGCTTTGCAACGATTTGTATTGTGAAAAGCGCTATACAAATAAACTTGAATTGAATTTAATTGAATTGAAGATTCAAGATTGAGGTGAATCGGGGAGCCAGGGTGGAGCTGAAGGAGCAGGTGACCAGGGCTGGGCCTGCTGAGCAGGAAGTCAGGGCTGAGCAGGCTGAGCTGAAGACCACCAAAGCAGAGCAGACAGGACCGAAGATCCCCACGGTGGAGAAGATGACCACCACAGCAGAGCAGATGGGACCGAAGATCCCCACGGTGGAGCAGAAGACCACCAAGTTGGACCACAGATCAAAGTGGAGCTGACGAGGTAGGAGACCGCCATGGTGGATCGGGCAGGACTGGAATAGAGAACACAGAGAGGTTAACAACAACCTCTGCGGCCGTAACAGGACAGGCAGACAGTTCAGAGACAGCAACTTTGGCCGTGACAGGACAGGCTGAGAGCTCAGAGATGGCCTCCATGGCCGTGACTAGACAGGCTGAGAGTTCATGGACTGGAGTGGTCTCTGGAGCAGATTCATGGACTGGAGTGGCCTTTGGAGCGTACTCGTTGACTGGAACAACCTCTGGAATGGACTCATGGACTGGAGCGGACGCCACTGCTTCAGAAGTGTGTATAGCCCAGACACACAAAATGACAACCGCCATTACTGGAAGGCCAGTGGAAGGTGGGAGAAATTCTGAGATCGCCGGGCTTGAGAGTGCTGAGGTCACTGGGATGCCTGCTGCTCGCACTGACATCAGCGTTGGGTCAGCCACACTGGACATCAGTCTTGGTTGCCTGGGCACTGCCTTACTAGCTTAAAGAGCAATGTTCATGATGGCCAGAAACACTGGCGTGTCGTCCATGATAGCTGAAGAATCTGGCATAATGTCCATTACGGCTGGAGACTCTGGTGTAGCTCTGGACTGGCAGCCATCTTGTGGAGAGGTTTTGGACTGGCGGACATCTTGTGGAGAGGCTCTGGGCTGGCAGCCATGTCATGATGAGACTCTGGAGTGGTGGCCATGTCGTGAACAGGCTCTGGTGTGGGAACCACAGGACAGGAAGGTGCTGAAAGCACGGGGACTAGCGACCATTATAACTGGACATGCGGGTGGCCTTGTTCTGTGGCCAAGTTCTGTGGCCCATTACGTGTTGTCATCTCGAAATTACGGTAATTACGACATGGCATGAAAGCAGCATGAATAAATGCAAAGTTCTGTCATAAAACTCTGCATTGCGCAGGCTAAGTTCTAACTCAATCTGATATAATCACATGATTATTCTCATGGCACAGCTTATTGGTTTCTTTCGCATCAGCAGCCAATGAGCTTCCTGCTCAACATTCAAATACTTGGCTAGAGCTTGTTGTAGCAGTTGCAGCATGCTTCAGAAACCCTCCACCTTCCCCAGCTCCACCTGTATAGATCTGCTTTGGGGTAATGCTATGTATGCTATATATAGGGGTTATTTCATGTTATATGTGCAGCAGCAGTATTCCCTTCATGCTCACAGCAGCATGTCTGTGGATGTACCAAGACCAAACGCATTAAAATTGCCATATACCATGCTAAAACTCTCAGAGAGTTGTCATGACAGAACAAATTTAAGAGGGTAATATTCTATATGTATAAGCTGTTTTGAAATCACTTCCTATAGTAATGTTTATATTTAAAAATGACATTTAATTGCTCTGATCTTCAGTGTGTTTAACAAATAGAAAATATTGCTAAAAAAAAAAAAAGACAAGAAATAGCTTGTACGTACTTGTACTCTTATTTCTTATCATTGGTGTGCAGGGGTGATGAGATCTCATGATGAGAGGAGAGGAATAATTCATTCAGGCCTGAAACTTAAGAACTCCAGCCGGATATAATGAGACGACACTGTTTATATTTTTGTTTAAGAGACAATTACGTGAAACCTTAGCATTGTAGCAGAGAAGTCATTAGGCCCAAGTTTTGAGGCAGTAATAACAAGCCTTTTAAAAGCTCCCCCGATCATGTCACATTAATACATTGCAATTCTGTTCTCTCTTTCCTGTTTTTCTGTCACCGGGGTGAGGATACGTGTTAAGATAAATATTAGATAGTCTTGGCAATTATCCACACGTTCATAGTGGAATAACAGGCTCGCCGTGTTTATACATAAAATTTACCAAGACATCTGAGTCCAGGTGCATGCTGGGTAGGCGCCAGGCGAATGCAGAGTTTGAGCGTTTGCCTTTTGCATGTCTGTCTCCTCCTCCGCAATGCAAAATATCATGTGTTCCTTGGGTAAAGTGATAAAATAGTGTTAATGATGGCTGTATGAGAGATCCCATCACTTACAAAGATGGTGACAGCCCAGAATACACACATAAATGTTGTCAAAGCCCTGAAACTTTCAATAGAAGTGAACATTACACTGACCACATTATTTAATGGTGCCGGTCATGTTTTGAGACATTTGGAAATATGGCCAGGTAGATGGATTTCTTCTCAAATGTGTAAAGCACAGAAATGGAATGAAGACGAAAATGTTTTAGGCTGTTGTATAATTTGAGGTAAAGGCTTTTTTTGTGCTGCCAGATAGGTGAAGATAGTGTTGCAGGTGGGAAAAAAAGTATTGTTGGGGGAAAAATGTTCATTTTCTACCTTGACAGCTTGTAATGGGATGGGACCATACCTGTGAGAACAGGAACTAAACTAACAATCAGAGCCTGGAAATAGCCCTGGCCCAGTAACCGAGGCGATTACCACGGACCCTCTGATTTTCCACTCAGGGTTTGTAGTGAAACGTAGTGGTATGAATATCAATAGCCATTCCATGCTTTTTCAAGCTTTTCTAGTGGCTAGCAGGAATCCCTCATGATTCATCTCAAGCGCAGAGTCGAACGAGGCAGGATTCCATTTTAACATTGGGGTAAAAAGAAGATTTAGGATCTTATTTTTAAAATCATACAGTTCCCTGAGCTCTTTGATGACTCCCATGATGAAAAAAGACCAGCTCGGTCCAGTGTGAATTTCCTGTTTTTTTTTTAATGTTGGTTAGTGCTGGTTTGCATGAGGGTCACCAATGCTGCTTTACTATTTACAGTTATTAATTTCTCAGACACTTTTATCCAAAGTGACCTACATCACAAGCAATTTGTCTCATATGAGTCAACAATATGCATAGTAAACAGCCAGGTTTAATGTATAGAGAGGTGTATAAGAGCAAAGGTAAAATGCAAAAAAATAAAAAATAAAAAAAAAACAACACAATATTATATAAAATGCATTTTTATATTCTATATGATCTTGTATAAATATTAAATAATAATTAACATTTTTATATATATTTAAAGCTGATTTTAATTAAATTTTATTTGCATTTTGTTTCTGTTCTAGCTTGTGTACTGTTTATTTATTTAATTTCAAGTCTTTTGTAGACCCAAGGAATTTAAGGGATATTGTGCCTTAAAGAAACAAAGGGGTTGAATGGGTTTTATCTGGCTTGTGTTGTTGGTTTAGTAAAAAAGGAAGAAAAGCAAAGGGTGAAAGTGGTTCCCCTCCTGTCAGGAAGTTATCCCTAAAATGAATCTAGGGCATGCCATTTCCAGGAGTTTTATCCTCATGTTTCCCACTAAGAACTTTGGCGCATCTGGTGCAATAGTCTTGACAAATGTTCAAATTCTCCCATATCCACATTTTATACAAGTTTAATTCCATTTCCAGATATTGCCTTCATTTGTCTTCCACATTGTTGTTACTTTAACGGCAATTGACATTCCCACGAGATTCCTTCTCAGCCAGCTCACCTTCCCCATCTGATTCACATCTAATATTCACGCTGGTGATGGACATTCACCAATTGTGGGGACCATTATATCTATCTTCTGATCATCTGTTATCTGTTATCTGTGCCTGAACATATTGGGTCATTGATTTTAGGAATTGTGGAGCCCCATGCCATGTGTCAGAAAAGAAAGTGGGGAGAGAGAATGAGTGGGCTTTCTGAAATTACCTTCTCCTGTAACCTGTCATCCGTTACACCAGAGCAGTCTCATTCTGCTGTAATATTCATGTCTCTGTTTAACTAGCTTAAAGGAATAATTCACCCAAAAATTTAAATTCTGTCATAATTTACTCACTCTTATGTCGTTCCAAACCTGTGACTTTCTTTTTTTGCCTGTTTTTCTTTTTCTTTTGGTCTGTATACTGTAAAAAAATGATAATTTTAATGGTGCAGGTTCCCTTACTGCAGTGGTCACCAACCTTTTTAGGCCCAAGATCCCTGACCTCGGCCTTTATGAAAGACAAGATCTACCTATTGAAGAATTGATAGAAAAAGACATACCAGATTGTACTTCCAATTTGAGGCCTTTTACTTAGTATTTTAATTAGTGATACACCGATCATAGCTGATTCAGAATTCAGATTTTCTTTTCTTTCTTTCTTT
>NW_015557201.1:245410-252180 GCF_001515605.1 Sinocyclocheilus anshuiensis | reverse complement strand
GATTTAAAACAAAAACAGAATGGTCTGACTTTAGGTGTTATTTATTTATTTGCTACATAAAACATCTGCACGAAACAACAGCAGGTCTGAATGAGACGCACTCTCTGACAGCAGGTGGTACTAATGAACAGGGTTGCCAGGTTTTCTCAATAAAACTAGTCCAATAGTGTTTCGAGGAGGGTTCCCCTGTAAAAATCGCATTCCGGGGGTAAAATGCACGTTTTTCGGCGGGGTTCTTCAAGTAAAATTCACATTCCAGGGACTAAATATCACCCCAGAAATGTGATGCATTTTTGTACTTATTTTACTGTTTTTTTCGGGATCTACTGGGACAGTGATGAAGATCTACCAGTCGATCGCGATCGACGGGTTGGCGACCACTGCCTTACTGTATATGGTGAAAAACTGTAATAAATCTAACAGGACATTTTACAGTACAATACTGCTAAATGTACAGTTTTTGGAAGCGAAGTCATCTTATAATTTACAGTGAAAAAAAATCTAATTTAAATTAATTCAAATTGATTAACTTAAATTGATATTCCCAGAAATCTCCATGTGACACTTGATTGAATAATATTGAGTTTCTTCTTAGTTTTTTTCTTATTGGTTATATACATTAGGGTTATGTTAGGCTATATCTAGGGCTGTCATCGTTAACGTGTTAACGCATGCGATTGATTTTACAATCCTTAACGCGTTAAAATAATTACGCAATTAACGCAAAATTACTGAAGCACAATTTCTATTCTAACCCCTTAACCCAATTTTGCTACTCTGCTTGCGATTAGATCATTTTAAGCCGCTAAACTACGGGAAAGTTTTCAGTCCAATGATCCAGTAAGCGAATGCATTCAAACAATCCGTCCAAAATGGCGCTAATATAAAGGAAACTAGGCTGATTACATCAGAGATTGCAGAGAGAACAGGGACTCGCGTTGCATTTTAAGTGAATTATTCATTCCAGTGTGTTTCGCTTTAAAACACGAGCTCTGTCATATTCTGTGATTGTCTCTGACGAGCGTGAGCCCTCACACGTCGCGCTGTGTGAAGTAGAAGTACAGGCTGAACGGATTGTCAACACATCCCACCGCTGTATGGCCAGATGAGATGCAAACTACGTTTTCTCTACTGGATAACCAGTCTCGCTAGTAAAGTTTTGATGGATGAAGACTGCAATCAAGGTAAAGAAAATTGCGGTGGCGTACAGGAGTCGTACAGTAAGCACGCTTGAGTCCGTTATAATAATGCGTGTATGAGTCCTCTTGACGCACTAATCACACATTGTATTTATGCACAGGCACAGACATTTCCGTACATTCACGTTGTTTCCACACACATTCACGATAATGTTTTGATTTGTCATGTTTATGTTGCTGTGTTTAGTTATACGGAATGGATCCATGTACTGTAGTAGATACATGCAGTCAGCAGGCGGTTGGTTTTGTCAGGGTTGGGGATGAAGGACGGAGCGAGGACTCAATATTGCAGGAAGATAAGGGCTTTATTAAAGGCAGAAACAAAACAAAACAAACAAAAACTACCCCATAGGGGAAAAAACAGCTGGCAACTTGACTGGCTGGCAGGACAAGGCACACGGCAGGGAACATTCGACGACGAACTGGCACAGGACTGCAAACACAAGGAAAATAAATAGAGAGCAAATGAGGAGGGTAACGAGGGAACACATGTCGGGCAAATTAACCAATAATCAGGTAACAAGATGGGTGGAGTCAAGACAATTGACGAGAGCACATGGCACACGGGTGACGAAAACCGCGAAAACCAAGCTGTGTGCTACACAGCACAAGACAAAACAGGACATGAAAGCACGCAGCCAATAACACGAGCTGCGTGCAACAACAACACAAGACAACAAGAAAAGCACGCGGCTGAACACAAACCGTGTGCTACACAAAACACAACACACGTGGACAGAAGAGCGCACGGTCGAGCGAACTCGAGACCGCATGCTCCCACAACCAGACAGAACATGGAGTGCAAGTGTCCGGACCCCGACACGAAACCGAAACTCAACAAAACATGAGTGCTGGGATCTGAACACCACGCTCCAACATGAAACAGGACATGCAGACAAGAGCTCACGGCTCGAGCACTCTCGAAGCCGTGCGCTCACATGAAAACAACGACATGACGGGTGTGTCAGGGCTCTGTCACAAAACCATGAATTACACTAGACTGAAGTGACAGAACCCTGACAGGTTTAGGGTGTTTTGGCATCTCCATGGGGCCCTGTTCGGTATCGCAACTTGGCTTCTCTAAAATGTAAAAAAAGCTCTTTGCTGTTGCACTGTACACATACTATAAAATTCTGATTTTTTTTCTTTCATATGTACTTATATGGGCTCCTTATATCATTTGGTTCTTTGGTGTCCTTTTGTAGTTTCTAAGTGTCCTTTTTTGGAAAGACATCTAAATTTAGCTTATATTTAGAAAATATATAGCTTATATTTAGAAAATATAGATTTTTATGAATCACCCTTCAATCTTTTGGTTTACTTTGCTGGATATAGCAAATGATGACAAAATAAATATTTGAAACAAGATAAATGGTCTATGTTTAATTTCATGAAGTGTGCGATTAATCGCGATTAATCACAGAAAAAGGATGTGAATAATCAGATTAAAACTTTTAATTGACTGACAGTTATATCTCATGTTGTTAAATAAATGTTAATTGAATTTGTGTCATGTGAGTTACCATGATGGTGTTTTGTATTTGTGTCTGTGACACTGTACACCTTCAATTAGTATAGTTGGAAAACTACTTGTGATGAGCTTTAATTCTACAGTATATCTTACTCATTTGCCACCTTTGTTTTTGGTGGTTGTCAGTGTGTTATAAAGGTTCGAAACAGATTTTTGTACTTCAGTAGCTTGGTATTTTAACAATATATCAGTTCATGAAATATTAAATTTTAACTGTAAATGTAAGTTCATTCTGTAAAATCTAAGATATTTGCTATCAGATTTGTAACAGTAAAGTTCGGGCAACCACAGCTTCTGGATCTTTAAATTTCACAAATTTTTTTTGAAACATCTTCCATTTAATGAACGTCAGTAAGTTCCACACAACATTGGACCCCATTGACTTTCATTATATGGACAACAATAGCTGAAAAATAATTCAAATGATCTTATTTTCTGTTACTCAAAAAGTGAAAGAAAGTCATATTTGAAACAACATGAAGGTGAGTAAATGATAACAATTTATTTTTGTGTGAACTCTCCCTTTAACCAGCAAGACTTCCATGGAATTGATAGATATATTCTTTTACAATTGCTGTAGCAATGCCCAAATCGGAGTGCTTTACATCCTCTTATTTTTGAAACTTTATCTCTACATTATTCTGTTCTAAACATTGCGTGGTTTATAAAGCAACAGAGCGAATGAGAAAGGGCAAGAGAGAGAGAAAACGAAGGAGGATGCTTTTTGACCCTGGTGATTTCAGGTCACTCAACATAAGCAACGAGAAACGAACATGCAGCTCACCCACAAGAGGATTTACAGACATACACAGGTCTCTATCAGATTGGGGAAAAAATAGCAAAGTGCAGCAAGGTCATAGGAAAGCTGTTAATAATGCAATAAAACATGTACACGTACACCCGCACACAAGCAAAGACAGGACCATCTGGTCTTGGACATGTCCTCTGTGGAGATTAATTGGTGATGTGTAGCTGTAGTCTCAGCCCAGCGCTGGTGTTCTGTGAGGAGGGAAAGAGAGAGGAGAGGTGGGGGTACTTCTGGTGATGCCATGAATCAGTACATCTGTTAGGGAGATAGGAACGATAGGAACACACACAAGAGGAAAAGACCTGGGGCCACAAATTATGCTTATTAATGGATTTGGGGTTTGAGTGTATTTGTGTGGTCTTGTCCAAGTGGGATGCATTTTGCTGCTCACATCAAACAACCAGTCAGTCATGTTCATATTAAAGTCAGGATACTTTTTTTATCACAAAGCATTGCAGATTTCAGAACTACAAAATCAAAGTTTTTGTATCAAGGAATTCATTTGGATGAATCTGTTGATGATCAGGAGTGTTCATTTACTGTAAGGTTGCAATCGTCTATTTATGCAATTTTCTCACAGACTGTGTTTTCTCCTTGTCTATCACCTGACATGACATGAAAAAAAAACACTATGATGATGAAAATGTTAAATTTATGTAATAAGAATGTATAGTATTTGTATTTTATAATATTAATATTAGAATATTTAAAGAATAGTTTGCAGGTCAAAAATTTAAATTTTAATTTAGAATGGTATTAAATAATGGTATTAACTATAAATTTAATTCCAATTCCATAAATTAAATTCCACTTAGTTTCTTCTAGTGTTGCTAGCTAGTAGAAGGACCTACTGAAAGTCCCAAGCTGTATTCTTACAATTTCTGACAGTTGACATAAGCAAACACATAAGCAAAATTAGCTTTGATGTTGATGGCGTTTTTTCCATAGAAATCATAAGTGGAAAAAAAATTGCCTATATATACAGTGGGTACGGAAAGTATTCAGACCCCCTTAAAGTCTGAATACTTTCCGTACCCACTGTATATATATACACACAGTGCTGCTTGAAAGTTTGTGAACCCTTTAGAATTTTCTATATTTCTGCATAAATATGACCCAAAAGATCATCAGATTTTCACGCAAGTCCTGAAAGTAGTCAAAGAAAACCCAATCAATCAAATGAGATGAAAATATATACTTTGTCTTTTATTTATTCAGGAAACTGATCTACTATTACATATTTGTGTAGTGCAAAAGTATGTGAATCTATAGGATTAGCAGTTAATTTGAAGGAGGAATTAGAGTCCATGTGTTCAGAGGTGTTTTTATTCAATGGGATGACTATCAGTGTCAGTGCCCTGTTTTATTTAAAGAACAGGGATCTATCAAAGTCTGATCATGTTTGTAGAAGTGAATCATGGCACGAACAAAGGAGATCTCTGAGGACTTCAGAAAAAGAGTTGCTGTTGCTCATCGGGCTGGAAAAGGTTACAAAACTCCACAAATCCACAGACAGATTGTGTACAAATGGAGGAAACTAAAGACCACTGGTCCACCAACAGAGATCACTCCAAAAGCAAGACGTGTAAAAGTCCACTAGGTTTCAAAGGACTGCAGGCTAACTTCTAAGCAACTAAAGGCCTTTCTCGCATTGGCTAATGTTAATGTTTATGAGTTCACCATCAGGAGAGCACTGAAGACCCATGGTGTGAATGGCAGAGTTACAAGGAGAAAGCCATTGCTCTCCAAAAACAACATTGCTGCCCTGAGGCTGCATCAGAAGTTTGCTAAAGATCATGTGGACAAGCCAGAGGGCTATTGGAGAAATGTTTTGTGGACCGATGAGGCCAAAATAGAACTTTTCGGTTTAAATGAGCAGCATTTGAGAAAGAAAAACACTGCATTTCAGCACAAGAACCTTATCCCACCTGTGAAACATGGTGGTGGTAGTATCATGGTTTGGGCCTGTTTAGCTGCATCTGGGTCAGGGCGGCTTGCCATAATTGATGGAATAATGAATTCTGAATTATACCAGCAAATTCTGAAGGAAAATATCAGGACATCTGTCCGAGAACTGAATCTCAAGAGAAAGTGGGTCATGCAGTAAGACAACGACCCTAAGCACACAAGTCGTTCTACCAAAGAATGGTTAAAGAGGAACAAAGTTAATGTTTGGTCTTAATGCAATTGAAATTGTGTGGAAGGACCTGAAGCAAGTTCACAGGAGGATACCCACCAACATCACAGAGCTGAAGTGGTTCTGTACTGAGGAATGGGCTAAAATTCCTACAAGCCGTTGTGCAGGACTGATCAGCAGTTACAAGAAACGTTACTTGCAGTTATTGCTGCAAAAGGGGGTCATACCAGATACTGAAAGCAAAGAGTCACATACTTTCGCCACTCACAAATATTTAACACTGGATCATTTTTCTCAATAAGTAAATGACAAAGAATATATTTTTGTCTCCTTTGTTTGATTGGATTCTCTTTGTCTACTTTCAGGACTTGTGTGAAAATCTGATCATGTTTTGAGTTATATTTATGTAGAAATATAGAAAATTCTAAAGGGTTCACAAACTTTCAAGCATAGAGACAGAAAATCAACCAAAAAATCCAGAAAAAAACACATTATATAAAGGTTAGAAATTGATTTGCATTTCAGTGAGTGAAATAAATATTTGATCCCCTACCAACCAGCAAGAATTCTGGCTCCCACAGATTGGTTATGTGCCCATGTGGAACACAGATTAGTCCTGTCACTTTAAGAAGTTACTCCTAATGTCAGCTCGTTAGGTGTATAAGACACCTGTCCACACAATCTGTATCTTCCATTCCAACCTCTCCCACCACCATGGGCAAGACCAAAGAGCTGTCAAAGGATGTCAGAGACCAGATTGTAGATCTGCACAAGGCTGGAATGGGCTACAAGACCATCAGCAAGAAGCTTGGTGAGAAGGAGACAACTGTTGGTGTGATTATTCGGAAATGGAAGGAATACAAAACAACCATCAATCGGCCTCGGTCTGGAGCTCCGTGCAAGATCTTGCCTCATGGGGTAAGGATGATCATGAGAAAGGTGAGGGATCAGCCCCGAACTACACGGGAGGAGCTTGTTAATGATCCTAAGGCAGTTGGGACCACAGTCACCAAGCAAAACATTGGTAACACACTACGCCGCAATGGACTGAAATCCTGCAGCACCCGCAAGGTCCCCCTGCTCAAGAAGGCACAT
>NW_015557201.1:244361-244567 GCF_001515605.1 Sinocyclocheilus anshuiensis | reverse complement strand
CCTAAGGCAGCTAAGGCAGTTGGGACCACAGTCACCAAGCAAAACATTGGTAACACACTGGACTGAAATCCCGCAAGGTCCGGAAGGTCCCCCTGCTCAAGAAGGCACATGCACAGGCCCATTTAAAGTTTGCTAATGAACATCTAAATGATTCAGAGAAGGCTTGGGAGAAAGTGCTGTGGTCAGATGAGACCAAAATTGAGGTC
>NW_015557201.1:226834-244043 GCF_001515605.1 Sinocyclocheilus anshuiensis | reverse complement strand
TAGAAAATCTGTGGAGGGAGCTGAAACTTCGAGTTGCCAAACGACAGCCAAGAAACCTTAAGGATTTAGAGAGAATCTGTAAAGAGGAGTGGATCAAAATCCCTCCTGAGATGTGTGCAAACCTGGTGACAAACTACAAAAAACCTCTTACCTCTGTTTCAGGGTTTCTGCACCTCGTACTAAGTCATGTTTTGCTTGGGGATCAAATACCTATTTCACTCACTGAAATGCAAATTAATTTCTAACCTTTATATAATGTGTTTTTTCTGGATTTTTTGGTTGATATTCTGTCTCTATACGTTAAAATAAACCTACCATAAAAATTACAGACCCTTTATTTCTTTGTAAGTGGGCAAACTTACAAAATCAGCAGGAGATCAAATAAATATTTTCCCCACTGTATATATTGATTGATTGAATAATTATTGAATAATTGAAATGTTGATGTTTTCAAAACTTATGGCAGGTAAATTATGAGACATGTTTTGTCCCATGTCTCAAGATTCAATGACTTGCTTATTTGACTTTTATTTTACAAATATTAATGACTCATTTGTAGGAATTGTATTTTGCAGTTCGTCATACTTTTGTGTGCTTTCATATTTTTTTCTTAAAAAATGCTCGGTACATGTATACAGGGATGTTAGAGAATGTAAACATAATTTTCAAAGTAAATGCTCAACCAGATGCATGTTTGTGCTTTTGTGTGTGTTTGTGTAGTTCTGCCGCTGGGTATATTTTTAGAGAAGCATCACATCTGTCACTGGTGTGGTTAACGCTCAAGTAGAAGTCGAGCTTTGACTCACGACCTCAAATGTCACAAACTGAACCTGCGTTCTGAACCCGGCTAACACGGCCTCCTCGCTGCCCTCAGGGAGCCATTGCCACCACATCTAGTCTGTCCCAATGAATTAGTAACATGCAGCGCTGCTAATGTGACTATTCAGAAACACACACACACACAAAAGCACATATGGGTGAAATCTGTGCACACCTGTGTGGTGATACGTTTAGGTCCTTCAGCCTAGTGTGGAAAAATCTCCCTGAGGAACAGTGCTGAGTGTCAACCTCTCAAGATGGCTAATTACTGTTGATGAATCCTCCATATAAACCAACCACATACAGAGAGAGACAGATGGAGAGAGAGAGGGAGAAAGAGCAAAAGAAGAGAAAGTGCAAGGTGGAATTTAAGGGTTGGGATTTTCCCCTCTGTCAGCAGGATTGTGGGTATGTTGTTTGTAAATCATGATCATTTTGTGAGGTGCATTTAAAGGGATAGTTCACGCAACAATGAACATTTTGTCACTATTTACTCAATCTCTTCCAAACCTGAATGAATTTCTTTTTTCTGTTGAACACAAAAGAAGATATTTTGAAGAATGTTGCTTACCAAACACTTGATGGTCCCCATTGACGTCCATAGTATTTTTTCCCTACCATGGAAGTCAATGGGGACCATCAATTCTTCAAAATATCTTCTTGTATGTTCCAAGGAAGAAAGAAACTTGTACAGGTTTGAAGGGTGAACAACCTGAAGGGTGAATTTTCATTTTTGGGTGAACTATCCCTTTAAAGAGCAGTATTGTAATATCTCTAGTGACATCAAATGGAACTGCAACAGTGATGATTGTTTTCAAACAGGTTTCCTAGACATTTATATAGTATATTAATGTATATATTATATGTAATAATAATAGTATTGTGAATAACATTATTTCCAATTATTCATTATATTAAACGATGGTAGTTGGGACATTTTATATATACGTAGTTATACATGTAAAAACATCTTTAATAAAACACAAATAGGTCGTAAAAAATAAAAAAAAGATGCTAATAAACAATACAACTCTTATAACATGAAGCATCAGAGATAAATAATATTCCTATCCATGCCAAAACTATTCCATCCAATTCTGCAATGGATTTACATATGCAAATGTGAGCCAGCTCCGCTCGCAGTTCCGTAATTAAACAAATTCCAAGCTTACAAACAAACATCGCTCTCTATTACCTTCCCTATAATAGAGTTACCACAACAACGTGCATAAGTGGCCAAGCTCATCAGCCTGCAGTTCTCCATTTCTAGTCTGTCTGGTAGCCGGCTAATGCTAATTTCTGCCATGTGACTGGAGATTACTGTCTGTTGGTGAAGATCAAACACTGTGACAACATTAGTCCAGATTCTTGACCTTTGATTTTTGCTCATCAGTCTGGTGGTGAGATTAATGCCAAACCCTTGAAAACGTTTTATTAACTACAGTTAATTTGCATTTAAAGGGGACATATCCTAAAATCTTTGAAGTAAAAGACATTTGTCTAAGAGTGTTAACATAAAATAAAATAAAATACTTTCAGTCTTTCTACTTAAAGATGTCACGTTTAATTTGATGTATTGCTTGCTGTTTCTTTGTAATTATTTGTGAAATTTACTAGCAATTTACTTGTTTCAAAGCCATTTTTCAGTATATATATTTTTTTATTAAATAAAAAATAATTTATATAATAACAACAATGTATTAGGTCCTTATTGTAAACATTTCAGTTGTTTTCTTTTTTTAATATATAGCTTTCTTCTTCTAGGATACATAAACAATCTTAAATATTAATACAAGCATGATTGAAATAACTGTTAATGTTGATATTAATGTTAATTGAAGTATTTTTCTATTTTTTCTAGAACCTCTTATATATGTTATGTTTGTAATAACTAATAATAATTAATAATATAAAAACGACAAAATCTCTAGATACAGATTGCTACTAGAAAGTGTCATTCAATTAACAGATTAAAAATATGACCTAGTATCAAGAGTTATTTATTTTTCTGTACAAAAATAATCATCTAATGAATTTATCTTATAAGAAAACTCATAACTTGAGGTAAATAAATGAATATTTGCTGGAGCCATGTATTTAAATGCCAGCGCTGGAAGGCAAAAACAAACACCAACCGTGGCTGTATTTTTATAGTTGGTGTCTAACGAAAACACTGTTTTTGCTTTCCAGCGCTGGAATTATTATTTTTTAAATATCAAATTCTTAACATGACAAATATAATATGATCTATTATATTAGACATTTTTATTCAGTCAATATTTTTACATTTCCATTCAATACTTGTATCCTTTTTGTGTCAGTTATGTGTGTTTGTTAATGTGTGTGTGTGTTTATCACATTTGGTGAAATGTACTGCTTGCCCTCTCTGTGTGCTGAAATCAGTGTGAGCTTCAAAAGATTTAGGGTTTGTATTTGAGCTTGGAGGTCAACACGACCTGCTCTACACTGTGTGTGTGTGTGTGTGTGTGTGTGTGTGACTAGAAAGTGTCATTCAATTAACAGATTAAAAATATGACCTAGTATCAAGAGTTATTTATTTTTCTGTACAAAAATAATCATCTAATGAATTTATCTTATAAGAAAACTCATAACTTGAGGTAAATAAATGAATATTTGCTGGAGCCATGTATTTAAATGCCAGCGCTGGAAGGCAAAAACAAACACCAACCGTGGCTGTATTTTTATAGTTGGTGTCTAACGAAAACACTGTTTTTGCTTTCCAGCGCTGGAATTATTATTTTTTAAATATCAAATTCTTAACATGACAAATATAATATGATCTATTATATTAGACATTTTTATTCAGTCAATATTTTTACATTTCCATTCAATACTTGTATCCTTTTTGTGTCAGTTATGTGTGTTTGTTAATGTGTGTGTGTGTTTATCACATTTGGTGAAATGTACTGCTTGCCCTCTCTGTGTGCTGAAATCAGTGTGAGCTTCAAAAGATTTAGGGTTTGTATTTGAGCTTGGAGGTCAACACGACCTGCTCTACACTGTGTGTGTGTGTGTGTGTGTGTGTGTGTGTGTGTGTGTGTGTTCGTGCACTCAGTGGACCTCCTCTACAGATGGAATGAGAGGGATTCAAACCCCATTTGTGTTTGAAGGCAGAAACGGTTCCGACCTAAGACCACCAAATCCAGGCCATACATTGCTAACCTCTCTCTCTCTCTCTTCGCTCAGCTTTTTGATACAGTCCTTTTTCATCTCAAACCATACCCTCCCCATTTTCATCACAACATAGATTTTTTTGGCCAGATCTAAATGTAATGGATGAATAGATATTGTTCTGTAATAGGCTGTGGGCTTTTCTTTTTCGCTGATGAAGTATTGGGACACAGCTATGTGTGAAATGTTGAGTGTCTTGTGAAAAGGCCAAGGACACTATAGATAGACAGAGTGAGCTGTTGCTAGAAAGAGAGATGAAATGGCAGCGTTGCGTTAGAGTTTGCATATTGATAACATTTCTATCTCTCAATCACCCGCACACAAGTGCTGGTAGCACCTCATGCACATTGATTTGGCTCTAATGAGGTGTAATTAAACATTTGATGGCATCTTTAATGAGTCCAATGTTGAGCTGTTTGTGTTGTAGTTTACCCATCTCTACTAATGGGTAGAACCTATGGGTTTGCACAGACCAGAACGTTCGCATTTGTGTGTGTGTATGAAATGGGGTTGGGGGGGCTAGCTCCATCCAAAAATAAAATTCAGTCTTTTTTTTTTTTTTCACCGTCATGCCGTTCTGTATGCTTTTTCATTTTTTCAGTGCAACACAAAAGAAGATATTTTTGAAGAAATATAGTGTGTCTTAAAATGGCATAGTGACCAGGGACTCTCAGTCTCTGAAAAGGGTAAACAATACCATTACATGTGTTTATGTGAGTGTGTAACTGTAAACTGTGGAGTGTTCTGCTGAAGAGATGAACAGATCTCCTCTCTTGTTCTGCTCTGCCCTGGAAATCAGTATTCTATCCTTCCACACAGCGATTAGAATTCCACGAGTGAGACTCTGGAAACAGGCTACATCCTTCCAGGCAGCTTTCAGATCAAATACCTCAAACGCACTTTTCATGTTTCACGGCCTAATTAAGATATTAATAATTGACACTTCCGAGAGTCGACACAGGCTGGAAACTGAGCTGTTGTAACATATTGTAAAAGCTAAAAAGCTACAAATCCAATAATATTTACAGTAGTGCTGTTATTGCAAGCTAAAACTATATATATTAAATCTAAATCTGTTCCTAGTTTTCAGTAATTCAAATAAAGCTGAAATAAAATATAAATATTAGATGAAAATAATACTTAAATACTTTCTACAAATATCACTTTTGCAGCTAACAGAAGTTTAATTTAAGTACTACAATCACTAAAATTAAACTAACAAATTAAAACTAATAACAAAAGCACTAAAACTTCATCTGAAAATAAAAAATGAATTTAAATAAAATTCTAAATATTAATAAATAATACAATAATACATAAATAACGCTAGAATAACACTGCAATAAAATGATATATGTATAATATTTTGTATAAATATATCTTTACATTCTTTTGTAATATGTTATATATTTTAAATGTTAATGTAAAATAATATTTGTCCTATATTTAAAATATTTTTCAGCCATTTAATGGAGTTATGTTTCATTTAAATGTAACATTTTAACGTAGTCTCAAATGTTTCTCCATTTGCTCTCCTTTTATTCTCATTGCTGCCTTGGAGAAACCATTGCAATATTAAAGAGCTCTCATTTGGGTTTTTTTGTCTTTCCTACCGGTTCATAATGAAGATCTTTCTCCTCAGCGAAGTGTGAATGCGAGAACATTTCAAGCTCATTTAAGCTTGTCATTAGAAAGGGAAGCTGTGCACACATGGCACTTGCATTTTTCTCTCCATTGGGTAAAATGGAATGAGCTACACAAACAACATTTGAAGATCATAAGACTCTCTTCCAATGGTTGCCTCTAATTGGAAGGAAACTGTGTGTGTATATTCATATTCATTTATTTGTATTCATCTCGGTGTGGGTCAGAGCTGTCTTGTGAAGAGAATATTTAAGAGGATGCCTAAACAGTAGATTAAAACAGTGAGGCAATATTAGAACCAGATAAGAGTAAATATCGTTCTAATTTGCCCCTGCAGAAGAGCATTTATCTGGTCAGCTCTAACACACACACACACACACACACACACACACACTTTGTTTCTGTCTCACATTACTGAGAGCTCTATTCTCTTTAGAAGACCACAAAGATGCAGTTCTGTCGCAGACCTTTGGCACCATATGGCCTGGTGGTGCGTTTGAATGTAACCAATAGTTTTTGTTGTTCCACCCTGAATGATACTCTTTCTCATTCTCTGTTTTTCCTGTTCATTTGTTCAGCAGTTTGATTTGCTCACTGAGGGCTTCTGGCTGCTCCCAGAGGAGACGTAGGCTCAAGCAACATAATCTGTTGTGATCATGTGTGTGTTTGTGTGTATGCGCCTGTTTGTGTAATTGCAATTTCATCAGGACTTCAGGGATAGACACGGACTGTTCAGCTAACCACAATCGTAAATGTTAACAATAGATGAAGAGAGAAACAAATTAAAGGGGCCACATTACAACGAATCCACTTTTCCTTGATCTTTTGAACTAGTTCACTGTACTGTGAAAAAAATACTGTAACTTTCAGAACTTTCAGAATAACTAAGCTGAAAAAATGAGTCATTCGGACCTTTGGATATATTTCCAACACACATAGACACCTGACCACTCACATTTACAAAACAAAAGGCATAAAAATGTGACAGGACAGCTTTTATGACGTATATTAACATCCAAAACAATGCTGTGCTGAGCTAAATGCGCTCATTGTATATATGTACACATGGTGGCATTTTATTAGCTTATCACTCACAAAGAGCTTATAAATAAATAAATATAAAATGTGTAAAAGAGTCAAAACATAGCCCAGAATTCCTCTGTTCAACACAAATAAAGATCTGCTTCAAGGAGATGGCCGTTTCAATGCCTGTACCGAACTGTAATGGGCAACTCAAGATGAAGGAGCATTCTGTATTTTTTAGGGTTGCATCTTGTGACATCAAGTCCTGTTATTGGTTTGTTTAGATGACTTTGGTCCGTGTTGTGTTCATATATCAGTCGAACCACACAAGAATTTGTTTGGAAGTGGACCGAGAAGGAAGGAAGAAGGCGTAACTTTTATTCTCGCTGTAGTGTTGTCATTTCTCCGATCACAAATGCAGTGGTTTTATGTTTACGCGGCGCGATGCAATGCAACGCGTAAAAAGACAGTATAAGTCATTATAATCCGTAATTATGTCCCCACTGGATGCAACAAATGTCTCGTTTATAATGGGTTTTAATGTTTTTGTCTCGTCGCTCCAGCCGGGACACGGCATCACAATATGGTAAGGGGCGTAACATTTCCGTCACACGCTTAAGGTATTCGGCCAATCATAACGCACTGGATAGCTGGCCAATCACAGCACACCTCGCTTTTCAGACCGATGAGCTTTGTAAAAATCGACGCATTTCAGAAAGGCGGGACATAAAGGAGAAACAATAATGTACAGTATGTGGAAAATTATGTGTTTTTTGAACCTTAAACTGCATAAACACATTTCATTACACCAAACACACCAAATAATGTTCTTTTTAGCAGCATCATATGACCCCTTTAAATGAACCGCACTAACAGAGCAATCGCACCAGAGTTAGTTTTAATCTAATCAAACCTGCCAAGTGTAAACACACTCTTAGAAGAACAATTGTTTGTTCGTTTTTTTCACATTTTAAAAATCTAAAGAAACATTTTCCTGCTATACCATGTAAATATTCACAGGTTTTTTTACTTGTATTTTGAATTATGGATTTTGAAAAAAAAAAAAAATTATAATAATATCTGGTAGGAGGACAGAGAAGAGGAGTTAAGTGAGAGGGGAAGCATGCATATGAAGAAACATCTCGATGTCTGTTGATATGCCCACATTCTTCACTTAATATACATTGTGTGGGTGAAAGGCACAAAATACTTCAAACAATTATTTTCTGGGTCTGTATATGTTTTTATATGTGTGTGTTACTGTGTTTGCATGTATTGCTCTCCCTGTATGTGTGTGTTGTTGTTGTTTTTTTTAGTTCCTCTTACTTAGAACTGATAAGGGGCTGCTGTCTATTCCCTAACTAATTATTATGCAGATTTTTTGTGAACATCCAGCCCTCTGTGGATCACAAGGCATATTTGCACATTATAGCAGCACTGCACACATACACACTGCTGTCGGTCCAACAGGCACAAAGACGTTTGAGCTTTTCCCTCAACCAAACTTGCCATCTTTCACATTTGGACTCATGTTGACATTTGGAGCAGGGTTGATAAAGACGCGTCAACAAGAGCCGCAACAGATTTGTTTCAACGTCATTAGAACTCTGACAGTGGAACCAATTGAGTTTAGTTTTCAAAGACTTTTCAGCCCTCTTTTCAACTATTTCAGTCTGTTCTCTCTCTCTTTCTCTCGCCCTCTTCAGCTCTTCTCTTTGAAATGCCCTAATCTACGGCATGCTTGTGCAAACAACAAATTCGATAATTAAACTGCAAGCGCCTTGTCAGAAGAACCTGTTACAATTAATTATTCATATTATCTGCCATTGTGTTTTAAAGTGCAGCCAAGCAATCAAATTAGTTTTTTCTTTCGCTATTTTATATATTCTCCTTCCTCCTTCCGTCACATGTCATCTGATTTACTGTTTTTTTTTTATAAAGCATGCCCTTCGACGGCCCTTCTTTTAGTATGGAGTGGCTAAATGGGGAAAAAACAAGATGCCAGTTATTACACGCTCACAGGCAGATCCTCGCTAAATGCTCTGCTATACTCTGTTAGTGTGTTCATAATCCATTACATTTACCATGGAAAATACACTTATACTGTTGTCCCTTCCTTTATTTGTCTCTCATCCTCTCTCTTTTTTACTTTAAGAGTAATTGTTGCTATAAAATCACTCATAAAGGGGCAGAAGAGATAAAACAAACCTGACATTGAGTTCGTCCCCTTTGTATGAGCCTGATTCATAACAAAGAACTGTAAAGTTCTTCTTGAGAAGGTTTAGTTCCAGCAAGACATATTTTTTGTGTGAATTTTCTTAAGGATGATATCCTCTTCATGGTAGGTTTGATTGCTTTGTCTTGGCATGCAGACTTTTAATAGCAGGTAGAGACATTATGTTCATCATGTGACCAAAGCTGACAAACCATACTAGAATTTTAAATCAGCTAACCCTCCAGGAAACATATTCCAATTATTTGGATATAATCGGTCGTTCTGCTCTCTGATTGTTCATACTTTGCTCTTGTTTAAGATGCCCTGTGTAATTTTTCCTTATTAAAAAAAAGTTTTACACATAAATAAATGGATAGTATCTTTTAAAAGTATATTTTAAATTGTGTCCTCTCTCACAGTAGCCTAATGAAAGTGGTTTTATTTTACATGGAATGGCTCACCTCACATATAACATGATTCTCTTGTACACTTGATTCTGAATGGTCAACCACGGTATGCAGCAATCATATATTTCCTAATATTTCCTGTCGTCCATGAATAGTGCTCAGTTGTATACATATATTAAATTAAAGGTAGGGTAGGCAATTTTTGAGAGGCTAGCAATAGCAAGCTAGCTTTGAAAGCATAAGATCCCACCCTCCCTGCAAATCACTCTCCTAAGCCACGCCTCCTCCAAAACACGTGAATGCACACAGACAGACTAGAGGCTAACCACCGACACGATGAGAGACACCATTGGTGGAGGGTTGAATGCAACACTGTCAGATTACTTCATGTCTCATTCACCGGTCAGAAAACGTAATAGTACAAATTGCATAATATTACAATAATAACACCTTCCATTCTCGCTCGGTCTGCAACAGCGTAATGGAACGTGCTGATGATGTATCATGTCTGCACAAACAGGGTCCACGGTGGTATGCAAATACATATGTTGACAGGCAGGTAGGACAGCCTATCGAAGTCCTCGGACCGAGTGACATTTTATGTTCCAATGCCTTCCACAGACAATATAAATACATATAAATACATTTAGATAACAAAAATTTTTTTGGAACCAAATGACCTACCCTGCTTTTAATGTAGTTTGTGTACTTTGTAGTAATTAATAGTTGATGGAAACCCGATTTCGAGGAAGGACTAGACTTAGCGATACTTCCATGTTTCTCATATCAAATTGCCGACTCGCTTTATTGTTTCAAACAAACTGAACTAGCACCATCTTGTAGGCCTATATCAGGGTACGTTTATATGAGAACAATCTACTAAAAACAGAAAAGGTTTCTTTTGGGTTTTTAAAAAGTTTTACGAAGAGACAACAACATTGTCAAAACCAAACCGATCCTGTTCACACCGATCCGCGAAAATGACTAAAAATGCTGCTCGCCAGGCCAGTAGTTGGTGATATCACTTTGTAAACAAACACTACGCTCCTGTGCAAATACCTATAGATTAAACACAAATTTTTCACAAATTCACAAGTTTTCAAAGTTTGCATTTTCAGGCCCCCAAAACGTTGTTGTCATGTAAATGAATGAGCATTCTGTTTTTAGTTCTCATTTAAACGCCTCCTCAGAAATGACCTCAGAGAACTAAATGATTAATATCACTGTAATATTGTTGCAGTGTGTGTCTTGTTGCTTGGCTGATTTGTACATTGTAATGGTCTATTTTGTTTTCTTAGCGGAAACTTTACAGGTCATATGCAGTTAAATTTACAAAATAATATTAATTCAAATCAATATTTTATGTGCACTTATTTATTTGCTACCATAATGTAGAGTATTTTGTCACAAAATAAACCCTGTCAAAAACTCACATTTTAATTGTATATGGACTTTAAGACAAAACAACCCTGTGAATTCAATGTACCTCTACCTCTAAGAGCCTCATTGTTGTTCATGTCAAATTAAATATGGTGTCCCTGACCAAGGTCCATAAACAGACAAACTATAAAGCATTTTACCATGGTAACTGGATGGTGCTGATGTCCAGGTGGGTCTGTGCATCAGAGATGAGCCGTCTTTCTCATCTCTCTCTCTCTTCCCATAATTATCATCTCTCACCCAGTGTTCATTCCCCCCAGTGTCCCCAGTGTAAGCTAGCCTTACATCTCTCACTGTAATGTGCAGGTAACCCAATTCCTCTCTGAAGATGCTTAATTATTTTTGGAGGGGGCAATGGAATGGTAAGTGATACACAGACACATGGGTTGGAAATGTGTGTGTGTAAATCATGCACATATTCCCTGGTTAATATGTGTCAGGGTACCGCTGCTTTAATTACAATGTAGGGTGGGACATGATTTGGTCCTTTGGGAATTGATTGAATCCCAGTTTTTCCTTATTGTTATTTGGATTGTGAATACATACCAAAATGGAACCAAGTGGTCTGGGAAAAATAAAAAGGATTGGTAATGTTGAGGTTTGTCTAGTTTAGCATAATGCCACAACTATACTATTGTGGGCAAATAACATATATCTCCATTGATGTTAATTTGAAAGTAGCTTTGCATTCTGACAAAATATTTTATTTGATTATTTTTGTCAGCAAGACAAAGGGGGCTTTTATTCCTGGCGCCTTTTTTAATTGGTGATTAAAAAAGACACAGATGTCTGTCCCAAGGAACAGCTCTTTGGTCCCCTACCTACACCCTTCATCCCTTCGAAGCTCTCTCTCTTGAGGGTTAACCCTTCGAAGGGTTTAGGGCATGAGAAGGGAATGCAGCATACATTTACACAAAACAACAGAAGGTCGTTCATTGCGATTCATAATCTTGTTTACAAGCGGTATGTAATTGGCATACCCCCATAGGCTATATATGCGATTCATTCAGTCAGCAGCTTCCTCCACAATGTCATTTCTCCAAAATGTTGCTGTAATGAACAAGGCGTCTGAGGACTACTTAAGTATTTTTAAACCCTGTCGTTTTGCTTTATTTTATGTTTGATTCATTATGGATTCCCTCTTATGTTTTTATGTATTTCCCTCCAAGGTTCCCTCAATTGTTGACATGCTAAAGTATATAGATATAAGATGATGTACATGTATATACCCCCCCCCGCCCTCCCCCGAGCCATGACTTCCTTGTGCTTATTTATGCCTGATTACATTACAACACTGACTTGTAGACACACAGAAACGGATAACGTGGTGGCAAAAGGTCACTTTTAATGGGTAGCTGGGACTAGTGACCAACAAAGAATCAGAAAGACCCTTTTTGTTTATAGTCAGCATAAAACTGTATTTGCTACCCATTTTTATTCCATAATGTGGTTATTTTTCTGAGTGAAACAGAATATTTAATGAGAAAAAATGTAGGGTGGGACATGATTTGGTCCTTTGGGAATTGATTGAATCCCAGTTTTTCCTTATTGTTATTTGGATTGTGAATACATACCAAAATGGAACCAAGTGGTCTGGGAAAAATAAAAAGGATTGGTAATGTTGAGGTTTGTCTAGTTTAGCATAATGCCACAACTATACTATTGTGGGCAAATAACATATATCTCCATTGATGTTAATTTGAAAGTAGCTTTGCATTCTGACAAAATATTTTATTTGATTATTTTTGTCAGCAAGACAAAGGGGGCTTTTATTCCTGGCGCCTTTTTTAATTGGTGATTAAAAAAGACACAGATGTCTGTCCCAAGGAACAGCTCTTTGGTCCCCTACCTACACCCTTCATCCCTTCGAAGCTCTCTCTCTTGAGGGTTAACCCTTCGAAGGGTTTAGGGCATGAGAAGGGAATGCAGCATACATTTACACAAAACAACAGAAGGTCGTTCATTGCGATTCATAATCTTGTTTACAAGCGGTATGTAATTGGCATACCCCCATAGGCTATATATGCGATTCATTCAGTCAGCAGCTTCCTCCACAATGTCATTTCTCCAAAATGTTGCTGTAATGAACAAGGCGTCTGAGGACTACTTAAGTATTTTTAAACCCTGTCGTTTTGCTTTATTTTATGTTTGATTCATTATGGATTCCCTCTTATGTTTTTATGTATTTCCCTCCAAGGTTCCCTCAATTGTTGACATGCTAAAGTATATAGATATAAGATGATGTACATGTATATATATGATATTATGTATAAATATTTAAATGGAATGAAAGATGAAAGGTAGAACTATATGCTAGTGGAACTTGCTACAACCATAGCTAGCTAATATTGCTCCTGGGAAACACAACCCAGGACATAATTTTTCTGTGGCTCTAGAATAGTTAGTCACGTGACATTTATGGCTCAGGTGATTGGCTAAAAAAGTCACCAGAACTGAATGCCCATGAGAAAAGACTGCAGACAGCCAAATAACTGGAATTGAGATGAATGGGAATGCCAACGGATAGCTATCTCCAAGTATTATAGACCTCCTTGGTACTGTCAGTTGAAAACGTAAAGTCATTTGAGAAACAAAGCAAGTTATTATGTTTTGATGAAATATTAAGAAGACAGATATTGTTTTCTTTGCAATAATATGCACCAATGAGACCAAGGGGCAGGAATGTAAATTAAGAAAATAAACATAGACCATTTTGATTCATGCTGATTCAAATAGATGCTTAATGATATATAAAAAAAAAATGATTAAACATTACGAATATCAAAACATTGTTACATTAATCTTGATAGCATGAACATTTCAGCTGTGTACTTGGTGTTTGAGCTCTGCAGTAACGTGATTTTCACTTTTGTAAAACACCCTCAACTAATGCTGTGAGAGTGTCAAGCACTGTCAACACTGTGTCATTTGTGGATTGGATACACTGGCCTGGCACGCTTTGATTGGTGTCACATATTAACAACAGAGAACTCTAAACAGCATTCAGGTAACAAGAACTCTAGTTCAACACAATTACCGCAGTTAATGGGATCATAAGGGTAGGCTAACTTCTTGTCATGAAGAGTGGCAAATGTTTGAGTCACCATTCAGGGAAAAAAAAAAATACAATTAAGAATATCATCACAGCTGATTACCTGCACCTCAAGGCCACAGCCGAATCACAGCCATACTGATATTCAGTTCAGTAAAGATACTTTCTCCTGTGATATTTCTTTCATAAAATTAAATAAATAAAATCTTTTAATATATACAAATTCACGAGTTTGTGTGCCTATATAATCTTAGTCTAAGTGGTAAACAGATTTGGCTTGCTGTCTGCTATAGAGGGGCTCAGAGATGATGTTCTGCTCGAGCTCCGATTGCCCCCCTATAACAGGCAAAATTGTACAAAAAAGGAGGAGAAGGGGAGGAGGAGGGATGCCGAAAGAACTAACAATGGGAAGAGGTAAGATGCTGGTTTTATACCTTGGTATTAATTGGAAGATTAGATAGGCGTACTCCTCCCGAAATTACGCTTAATAACTTCACTAACTGACATTTCAGATATAGTTCACTCTTAAAAATAAAGGCTCTTTATTGGTGTCAATGGTTCAATGAGGAACATTTAATATCTATAGTAACTTTTCACAAAAGTTGTTTTTTATTTTTTTTTATAAATACTAGAAAAAAGGTTCTTTAGATTATACAATGTTCTTCATACTAAGAAAAAAAAATTGTTCTTTGAGAACTGTTCACTGAAAGGTTCTTTGGGGAACCCAAAATTGTTTTTCTATGGCATCACTGCAATAAGACTCTTTTTCATTTTATGAGTGTGTGTGTAGATTTTTTGTTTATTTTTGCTCCACCATCAAAAACAGATCGTTTGAGTAAAATATTGCTAAATTAACACAGGCAAGGCAAGTTTATTAATATCGCACAGTTCATGCAATAATTCACAGAGCTTTACATAGCCATGAAGAAAAAATAACTAACAAACACATAAAACTGAAAAGATAAAATTATTATTGGAATAAAAGAACAATAATGAAAAGTTTTATGTTTTTATTTTATGATATAGGCAGGCACATTTACAAAACTTCTATGGCAAACAGTGAGTTTAAGCCATCCGTTTAGGTTTCAAACAGTGACATTCATGGTTTGTGAGGCTGAGCATATTTTTCTCTTTCCCTTGAGTTTTTAAATATTATTCCCTTTTTTCTTCCTTCCAACTCTTTTTCATCTTTATTTGATTTTTTTACAGAGTCATTTTTTCATGAACATCTGCTGGTGCTGATTCATGTCTCCCTTCAGAGCCTGAACTGGAAGAGGAACACATGCATCCAAAAACACTCCTATAACCTCATGGATTAGGGGAAAACACACAACCCGTTGCCACCTACCCACTCTCACACTGACCTTCACAGAATGACACAATGGGTGTTATATAAAGAATGATAAAATGAAGTGAAAGAAGAGAGAGAGAGAGAGAGAGAGAGAGAGAGAGAGAGAAATTGCTTGTTTATTCATTTGTGAATTATCGCATGCAATCAAGCACTAACAATAAATCTTATCCATCATAAGCTTTTCAGAACGCTGCCTGAAAGACATTACGAGAAAATCTGACATTCACCCAAACATCACAGTTAACAATAGATAAAACTATTGTTAACTATAATAATAATAATAATAATAATAATAATAACTTAAGGAAAAAGAGTGATCAACTACAGCAGTTATTGGAGTAGACCAAATTTCCATTAAATTCAACTCAGTTGAAAAATACTTTATCGTCATCATTTTTTTTGCATGCAGCAATGCCAAAGCAAACAAAAAGTGACAGATAAATAGTAAGAAAAAAATTATAATAAAATAGGGTGTTAGTAGTTATTGCTTATATAATAAAACAGAGCACACTTTGATATAAAAAGAACATTTCTGCTATTTATATTTCTCTCATACATTTTACTGAAACCCACAGATGACAGGGGAAATAACATGAAATCAGAAGTATATGAATATGTGCTTTAAAATAGTAATTATGATATTAAACTGATATTTACACTGGCGTGACAGCTATTGCACAGCGCGCACTCCCGTCCTCCGTCATTCAGATAACCCGGACGTGAAGCCGCTCCATAGAAAAATATCCGATACGGTAAAACAACTTACCTTCAAAAAAAGGTAAGTGTATAAACTCAAACACACCACAACACACCAGGAGAAGTCACGTATCTCGGTTTTAGCTTTCAATTAGCCTCGTAAGAGTGAAAACAGCGCGTTTAGAGGATCTGTGTCGGTTATATTTGAGCTTGTTTCAGGCTGCTGTTATGGTGCTAACTAGCTTAGCCTCTTGTTGCGCTTGCCAGCCTTATTACTTTGTGACTCTTATATTACAGCTATGCAACGTGATTTTTAGCAAAGCATTTCTGTGTATTGATAGTGGAACATTTTAACCTACGAATGACTGAGAGTTTGTAATCAAATTAGTGATTTTTATGACAACTGTCACGTTATAAATGAGCAGACTTGCTCTTCCACCTGCTTCAGTGTGTTGTGTTTACTTTATTTCTTTTCACTAAGTGTGTTTTTTACGGACATATGTTAAACGCACGGTATGCTTTTGAAAGATTTGTTTTAGGTTAAGGTGGCCTGTCACATTGACTGCAGTACTCGAGTATTGTTGTAAATGCTTGCAAGTTGTTTTTGGGCAGAGGCCTGGGTATCAGTGACACAGGACTTGCTAAATACTGATCCCGCATTGATTGTGGATGGAAGGATCTTAGGGCGCATGTGCCGTCTACACTTCCCGCATCCTGCCAGATAGTGGGCCGTTGTTGTGCGCACGCGCAGTGTGGCGCTGTAGGAGCGCTCTTTGCCAGAAAGTGAGCCGCGCTCATGATCGCGTTCACGCAGACGTGTTGAATGGGTTGCTGCATTGCAGAAATTAGGAACAGCTGACAAGTTGGGCTACCTCGGGCGCTTGTGAACAGTGGTCAGATCAGCTCTGGGTCCCCAGCTGGTAACTTATTTGGGAAAAATGTGATGTTATGTTGAGTTTGTAGGAACACTCTTCACTTTAACTCATCAGAGCTGGAGAAACCTCTAGTGTCACACACGAGCGGAGAATGACTGACAGCTGCAGCAGAAGGAAGATGAGTTTCTGTAAACCTAAATTCTGTCCCTCACATTAAGATATGGAATGGCTTCAGATGATATAGCTGGGCTCCAGACTGCGACCATTTTTTCTGCCTGTGCGACTAAATTTGTGTGTGCTGTCGCACTGGCGCAACCACCGCGTTGGTGAACTCATAAGCGCTGCCATTTCTGTTGCATATGAGAAACATCAAACGGCAAATGAAACTGAAAGCATAACAAAACCGCGCTACTCGTTTGAGCTGCGCAGCGCTTATGGCGCTTTTCCACTGCATGGTACGGCTCGGTCCGGTTCACTTTTGGGGGGGGTTTTCAC